>NC_060267.1:116622160-116776294 GCF_021613505.1 Equus quagga
CTGATTCACAGCAGGTCTTCCAGAGGGAGCCCTCACTTAAACGGAGGCTGCCTTCACTCGTTTGCCTGTCAGGTTTGGGGGGCCCTATCTGGTTCACAGCTGTACCCCCAGTACCTGGGACGGGGCCTCGCACGCCACAGGGACCCAAAAAGCATTTGTTGAATAAACAAAGGGAGCGAGGGAGTGAACTAATGAACTTGCAGACAGCTGACAATCTTGAAAGCAAGTCAACTTATTTTTTCTGGATGGTATTTCCCACCAGCTGATCAATTGTGTTGAAATCAGCGCTGTGAGAGATACGGTCTCCCGAGGAAACCACCCATTGTCAACTGTGAGTCCCAAGCGTCTCTATGGGGGAGAATTAGCATGCGTGGCCCCTGGGAGACCTGTTTTCTGGTAGATTTCTGAAAATGCTTTTTTTCTGATTGGCCTAGAAAGTGCACTGAGGAATTACGCTAATGCTAGGATCTCTCCAACTACATCCTACCGAGGATTGAATCTATTTTTCAAAGACAAAAGTGAGTTTTAATTTAGTGTCCCTGTGACATTTTCCCTTTCCGGCACATGAAGGATGCTTCTGCGGAGGGAGAGGTCTGGGGAAACCGTTCACGGATGGCTAGGCTTCACGCCTGGGTGGAGTAACCCTCAGCATGCCAGCTTTCAATTAGAAGTAAATAAATGGAGACAGCTTTGCGCTGTGCCCGACAGTCTGAAAGATCAACCCAGGGCCTTGGGTCTGGGTTTTTTGCTCTACAGCTGAAAATTTTCATTTAGATTTTTGGGCGTTTTCTGAGCAGCTTTCATGTGCTGGGTTTAACCTTCAAGATCCGCTCTCCTTCTCTCTGCCACTTCTTCCTCCACCCCAGGCATCAAGGATGCCCTGAGCGTGGAGGCATCTGTAGGGATGGGGATGTGCCCTTTCTCTGCGCAAGTGGATTCTGGACAGAATTCTCTAGATGGAAGTTTGGCCCTCTTGGGACCAAGTGATGGAGTTTTTCCCCGTTCTGTGATTGTAATCCTCTTTGAAGTTGGGGCAGAGGGGGACATTTGTCTCCCCTGCCCACCACATCCTAAGGCTCAGGTGGGTTGCTGAGGGCTTTGCTTAGGGCTGGGGGTAGGCTGTGTGCTGGGGAGGGGGTCCTTGCTGTGCCAGTTTCCCTCCTTTTGCGACCTGAGAGGTAGGCCATGGCATCATTCTGAGATTCTTCTGTTAGGGGACTGTATCAGTTAGTTGTTGCTGCATAACAAACCACTCCAAAACTTAGCAGCTTAAAAATAAGACCTTTTACTTAGCTCACAATTTTGCAGCCATTTGGGCTGGCCTCAGCTGGTCTGTCCTTCTGGTCTGGGCTGGGCTCTGCTGATCTCAGCTGGTAGGTTGGCCTATGATGGTCTCGGCCAGGATGACTGGGGTCACATGGGCTCTCGTCATCCTGCAGGCTAGCCTGAGCTTGCTCACATGGTGGTGGAAGGATTCCAAGAGCAAGCACGGAAGAGTGGACATCTCTTGAGGATCAGACTCAGAATTGGCACGATGTTACCTCCACAGCATTCTATTGGTCAGAGCAAGTCAGACGTCTACTCCAATGCCAGGAGCAGAGGAATGGACTCATGGCTTGA
Organism: Equus quagga; assembly: GCF_021613505.1. Lineage (NCBI taxonomy): Eukaryota > Metazoa > Chordata > Mammalia > Perissodactyla > Equidae > Equus > Equus quagga. Next base: position 116,623,781 of record NC_060267.1, read on the forward strand.
AGGGAAGGGCTACAAAGGGTTTTGGCCACTTCTGCAATCTACAACAGGCAGTGTTATTCCAAATGTGCTTTTTAAGGCCTGGGGCTTCCCCGGAAGAGCCTCGGAGGCCACCATACGGTCGAGATTCGAGTTCGGGCCGCCCCCTCCCACCTTCAGCCAGAGCCACTCACTTTTGTCTGCAGGAAATGTCGGACTTGCAAGTAACATCTTGTTTGAATGGAAGTTGTCCTGGTGAAAAGATACTTGAACACCAATTCCTGAGAAGTAATTGTTGGGGTCCCTGCTGCTCCCTTCTGCCCGCGTGACTCAGAACTGCATGGCCTGCTTTCTGCTGAAGAGAGAAGACGTTGAGAAAGAGGAAGACTGGCCACGGCCATTCACCCATCATGACCCCCACCTCTGATCCCTTCGAAATCTGGTTTCCCAGTCTGTAAAATGTGGGTGGCAGACACAAGTCAGAGTAGAAGAGTTCGGACCCTGAAGCCAGACTTTCAGGGTTCAAATCCCAGCTTCCTTAGCTGCAGTGTAGCCTTAGGAGAATTACCTCAAGGCTCCATGCACAACTTCTTCATCTGTAAAATGGGAGTGAGAATAACAGTGCCTACTTCATTAGGTTGTTGCACGGATTGACTAAGATAACATAATTTGTACAGCATAAAAATTACTCAATACATGTTTACTATTATTATTATGCAGTCTCTGAGCTCCCTTAGAGTTTGAATGGACTATGCATCTGTGATATTCTGGTTGGCAGACTAGTTTTTATACTCTAATTGAGAACTCAGTCCCCAGTTGCTAGGTGATCTGGTTTGGAATTTTTTTCTAGGAAGGCATGAAACAAAACAAATCTCTGTCTACTGGCCTGCCACCAAATGGTTAAATTTAGCTGTTAGAGATTCATTCCTTTGGCTAAATACATTAAGGTGTTCTTATTCATTATTCATCTTCTTATTCATTAATACTTAGTATGAATTGGTTGATTAGATCCTTTTCTTCTACGAATATCGAGCTGAACCCTAGGCCCTGAGAAAATGTGAACTTTGATGTGAAGTTTCAAAGAGGAGGGAGAGATGATGCATACACGTAAAGAGGAGAGGGGACAGGCTGGCCTGGCCACTGGGAGAGGTGAGGGAGACCAAGGAGCAAGGAGGCTGGTGCCTGGATGAAGGAGGAGACCCTTTAGGCTGGTGGGAGAAGAGCTGAGAGACCCTGGGCCTGCTTTCCTGCTGCGCCTGGAGCTGAGGGCTTTGTATCCGTGTGCGTGCGCAGATAATGCATCCTGCACCCATCCTGATCCTCAAATGACTCAAGCCCCCCGGCTGTGCAGGGCTATTCAAAACCACCGTGGCGGCTACCCAACAGAAAGAACTCTCTGCTCCTGGAGGCTGGAGGAGCCGGGATTTCCCCTAACGCCCCTGGGACACGTTGCTTGGGTTTCTCGGGGAGGAGAGTCCGCCTCAGCATTGACACTGAGCAGGTTGCCCATCGAGTTGGTCCTGCCCAAGAGGATGCGCCACAATCTCTCAGCCACCGAAGTTTCCACTGGGCCAGGCCTTGGCAAACAGGCTGCAGCATGCCAAGCTGGGCCATGGGCTGCAGGCCTGATGGGAAAGGTCCAGCAAGATGGCCGCACTGACTCTTCAGATGCCACGCCCAGCCTGGGGTACCCGGAGGGGCGGTGCTTCCTCTTGGGACGACAAGACGTGGCCAGGAGAGCCGCTTGGACCGGGCGTGTGTGCGCCTGTGGAACCCAGGAAATATCTGGCCTTCTCGGGTAACAGGTGGAGGGCCACCGGGCTATAAGCCAGCGGTCTATACAGGACTATCCCACCCCTCTATAAAACTGGACTTTTGTACCAAAGATCAACTAGGGAGCCATACTAACCTTGTTGGAGAGGACCTGTGCTTTTCAGAAGGATTTGCCTTAGAATTCCTTTAGCTGGAAAATTCTTCTATAAATATTTAAGGTTGCACTTTTTACTTTTTTGGGAACGTCTATCATTTTTGTTAAACAAGTAATCTGTGGGCATTATGGAGAAATCTGAGAAAGAACAGATAAGGAAAAGTTCTGTTTGCTGTGAAAAACTGCTTGTAAATAATTACTGTTCAATTCTCTCTCTGTGTCTCCCTGTCTGCGTGGCTTTCTGTTGACAGCAGATCCTGGAATTTATCTGCATAATCTCTTCTTGTTGGGCACTTAGGAGTGTGGTTTTGCAGGTTTCCAGCACCTGCAAAGGTCCCTGTGGGATGAAGCTTCGCTGTCTGCAGTGGTGGCTGACTGATAGCTCGCCCTTTACGAACTGCCTTGCCCCCACCTGTCTCCTTGGACTCCGCTTCCCAACTCATTTCCCTTTGACCTCCCAAAGAAGCCACTGCACTTGACCCCTGGCCTCAGGGCTGCTTCTCAGGGAACCCGCACGAATGCCGCTCCGGATCCCCTGGCTGTGGGTTTATTCTGTGCCTCCCTTTCCTGGGGCTTGACGAGCACAGCACAGTTTCTTTTCAGAAACACTCTCTTGCCCGACTGGGCTCCCAGAGGTCAGGGCTCTGCTCACCCGCTGGGGCCAGTTTAGCTGTGCCCCCCAGGTTTGACAACTCAACCTTTGGCCTCCGAGTTTCTCATCCTTTCGCCAAGGCCGACTTGTCACTGATGGCTAATCCTTGTTTTTCTTCTTGTCACTTTGTCCCTGACTTAATCCTCTCTTACAATTCTGCTGTCTCCTCTCGGAGCTTTTCTTATTAATAAATCTTTACCGGCGTCTGCTCCTCAGCCTCAGCTGGAGGCGGGAGGCCCCGGGGCCGTGCTGTGATGTAGGGTGAAGGGTTTGTTTTGGGCTTCTCTTGACCCCGCTCCGAAAGCCCTGCTTTTCCTTGTAATCCTCCCTAGAAGGAATTTTTCTTATTAGGCTGTCCCCTGAGATAACATCTCATCCAAGCAGAGAGCACTTAAATTTTTTTTTTTTTTTTTTTGCAAAATATTGCCCATCTTCTTTCACTTTGCTTTCCCATCTAGCCCCTTAAACTTCCCTTGGGAGGGTAAAAATTTCAGAACGCTGCCAAAGGGCGCTCTAACAGATACAAGGACTTGAGCCAGGGTCCTTGTGCCATCCCTGGGGAAGGACGTTTGTCATCGGGGGAGCTTCATCCAAAGATATAACTATAAAGGTGGAAATCTCAGGCGCTGCGGTGGGAAGAGCTTTCCGTGACCCTCCAGATAACGACGTTCACATTTTGGCAGGGGGACGCCTTGACCTGGGGTGAAAAATTACAGTGCCTTCCCTCCCTCCCTTCCTTTCTTCCTTTCCTCCTTCCTTCCCTCTTGTCAAGAGAGGTAGTGAGGTTGACTCTACCGGTCACTAGCTCTGTGATCTTGGACAAATTCCCTATCCTTTTGTCTATCGTCCCATCTGTGAAGTGGAGAGAATAATAGGATTATTATTATTCTGCCTCATGGAGTCTTTGTGAGGATTCAATGAGCTAACACCTGTCAAGCCTTTAGGACAGTCCCGGCACAGAGTAACCCTTCAAACATATTTGCTCTTATTATCAATTCTTTCTAAATGAAGTACCTACTCCACGGCAGGTCCTGGGCAACAGGGTGACGAAGTCAGCCCCAAAGGGTCTCGTGAGGAAGACAATTTAGAGCACGGTTATTCAACCTGCTTGCAGGAGGCCACAATTTTATGTTCCCCTTTTTCTTCACTACAGTAGAAGAATCTGGCCTATTTTACGTCGGGAGGCAAGCCCTCTTCCAGGAAGCTACTCATGATTGAGTGCAGGCAAATATGTCGTTTCAGTGTGAGAGAGGTGGAAGGAAGGAAGGCAGAGGCAGGTTTCTGAAAACTAATGATCTGGGCGCTGATTTTAATGGCTCACAAGACCTAGTGGGAAAGAAAAGAGAAGGATGAGGACGGGGATAAAACAGAGGTGCTGGCACAGAGTAGAGTGGGGCCTGGGGCCTGGGATGGACGTCCACCAAAGGGGTTCCAGGAGGGGGGGTGGACGAGAGCAGGAGCCCACGCTCAGTGTGCTGTTAGCCCACAGGCCTCACCAGCGGACTGCCCACCTTCTCTGGAGCAAGTGCAGCTGGTTGGTTAAGAGCATGGACTCTGGAGCCTGACTGTGGGTTCAACTGTGCATCACACTCACTGGCTGTGTCAGACTGTGTCTTCCAAAGATGGCCACAGCCCACCCCACGGGCTCTTCTCACAGTGTCACTGGCCCTGCTCCCACGGAGAGGGGTGTCTGTGCTCCCTCTCCTTGAATACAAGCAGGGCTTGTGACAGCCTGACCCAAGGAGCAGGCAGAGGGGATGCTGTGTGACTCCTAAGGCCCCATCCTGAAAAGGATCTGGGTTCCACCTGGCAATCTCTCTCTCTCAGGACACTTGCCCTTGGAACCACGCCACCGTGCTGTAAGGAAGCAGAGGCCACACAGGGAGGCTGCATCCAGCTGACAGTCCTGGCTAGCATCTTTCACCAGGCATGTGAGGGAGCAGCCTTCAGATTATTCCGGGCCCCAGCTTTCTAGGCTTCCATCTGAGGCCCCAGAGAGCATGGAGCAGAGACGAGCTGTCTCTTCTAGGCCCTGTTCAAGCTCCTGAGCCACAGAAACTGTGAGAGATAATAAATAATTCTTGTTGTTTTAAGCCGCTCAATTTGGGGGCAATTTGTTACGCAGCAGTAGGTAACTAACATACTAGTTATGTGACCTCAAGCAAGTTATGTAACTTCTTTGTACACCTTAGTTTCCTTCCTTATTTATAAAACGGAGTTAATAACAACATCCAGTGTGCTGATGAATCAGCTCTCCAAAAAAAAGAGAAAAAAGAAGGCATGATTTTTTAGCATTTGCTGATTTCTGTGGTGTAAATACTCCCAAGCAATCAATGGTTTAAAAGCCAGATGGTCAAATTTCTAAATATTTAACAATCAGCTCTCATGAACCGGTATGGCCACCTCCAGCACACTACCAAAACATGGACCTCATGGCAGCAGATGATTTGATATCCGTAAATAATGTAGACATAGCGCGGAGTAAGTGCTGTGTGTTTGCTATTAAAATTCCTGCTGCTGCCGTTGTTGTTGTTGTCACATGCACCCCAGTTGATCCGCAGATCTCTTCAGCCTTGCTCCGTCTACAGGGGGCTTCCCCAGTGCTGGCCATGCCGCCTCTGACAGACCAGGAGAGCTCTACCCTCCAATGCCATGAGCCAAAGGGGGCCCTAGGCAGCCTTTGTGGGGGTGGAGGGCTGGTGTGCAAACCTTTCCCACCTGTACTTGTTAGGGAAGCCTGAACTGGGCAGACGCGAGAGCCTTGAGTGGGGCAGTGGTCAGTGACTCCGCATCACACGGACCACGCCACACAGACTGGGAGATGCTCAGACGGGCTAAGCCTGGGGTGCTACGGGAACCCCCAGGAGGAGCTTCCATCCAAGTCTTCGGGGGCCATGGAAAGGGTCGCAGAGGAGGTAGAATGGGAATTTCCCAGGTGAAACAGAAAGGGAAGGGAATTCCAGGTGGAGGGGCTAGCTCGGACAAAAGCCTGGGGGAGAGAAAACGTTTCACTTCTGGGGCTCTGCAAAGCCGAGAGTGGGAAGCATGTAGAGTGACAAGTTCAAGGGCATCCTATAGAACTCTTCAAATGTCGATGTTATGAAGGAGAAAGGGAGGCTCAAACACTGTTTCTGATTAAAAGAGACGAGACAAACATGATAACTAAAGGCAGGGCACCGTCCTGACCTGGTCCTGAATGGGGAGGAGCTGCAGAACTACAAAGACAGCATTGGGACAATGGCGACATTTCCGTATGGGCTATATGTTGAATAAAGAGCTTGTTAATATTAAATACAATCCCATTTTCTCCTGTATAAGAGAATGACCTTGCTTTTAGGAAATTCATGCTGAAATAGTAGAGGTGAAGGGGTATGATGTCTACAATGGGCTCTCAAATGTTTCAGGGAAAATTCTGTTTATTTAGACAGAGGGAGTGATAAATATGGCACAATATTAGCAGTGGGAGCTGGGCAAAGGGGCCAAGGGAATTCCTGCTTCTGTTCCTGTAATTCTTCTGTGAGATTAAAATGATTTCAAAATAAAAAGATTTCTTAAATGAGGGGAGAAAAAGGAAGTGTAGGCTAAGAGTCAGGGAGGGAAAGAGAGAAGTCTGGAAGGGAGGCTGCTCACTGGATTGGAAGGGGCGTCGAGGTGGGAGGGCTCAATGGCTGGCGAGGTCAGTGAGCAGTTAGCATGGGCTTCATGCCCGTGACTCTTACTTCTGAGGCCCGAGTCTTGGCCCTTTCTAGTAAACTGGAGGGTCCCGGGAGGGACGTGTGTGTGTGTGTGTTAATATACGGCGTCTGCCATGGAGAAGACCTCAGGGGTGTAATTTCTGCTTGCTGTGCAGGAGTTACCCACACAGCTCCTGTTATTTCAGGTTATCCTTAATGGGAGTCGTGCCCTGAATTCCCCATGCACTGCCCTGAAATTTGCCCCATATGTTTGTAAAGGTTGATTACATCTTTGGGACCTTTTTCTAATGTGAGCAGAAGCTATAAAGTTTCAATTGTCACAGCTCATTGGGATCAAGTGTCTTTTCTCGTGTGCCATAAAAGGACTCTGCATCTGATGTCAAACCAACATGCACGCACAATCTGTTGATTTCAGATGACGTGTAGTGCCATCATCTCTGAGATAGGAAATTAGGAGCAAATCTTTTCAAAGGAGAACAACTCAGGGAGCTCCTGGCTAACTATGGGACGAGAATTAGAGAGGAGTCTTCACTCACACATGTTTTAGGCAGAAGTGTAAATTGACACAGCTGCTTTGGGAAATGATTTGAAAGCACCTAATAAAGACTATTTGCTGAATGAAAGCCCTTCAGTGTTTGTGCACTTATCTAAGAGAAATGCATGACATGCCCACCTAAACACATGCACAAAAATATTTATAGCAGCTTTCGTAATAATGGCCAAAAACAGAAACAACCCAAATGTCCATCAATACTAGAATGGATAAACGAACCGTGGTATAGTCACACATGGAGTACTACAGAGCAATGAAAAAGAACGAAATACTGAAATACACCACAACGTGGCTGAATCTCATGGTCACACGGACACAAGAGAAAGGTATTCTGTGTCATCCAAGTTTTTGAAGTTTAAGGACAGGTAATGTGAATCTGTGATGATAGAGGTCAGAATAGTGAATATTAAGCGGTGTTGATGGGGAGGGGGCATGAGGGAGCCATCTTGGGTGCTGGAAATGTTTGCTCTCTTCATCCGGGCAGTGATTACACAAGTGAGCCCTTAGTTGTATGTAAATTATACTTAATAGAAAAATAAAGAAAAAAGGGAGTTCCTTTCCAGCGATAGGGTTGCCTTGAGGGGCTGCAGGATGAGCCATCCCAACAACCACGCCTGATAGTAGCAACCTGGGGTTCGTGGTATTCTCAGGCCCCATTGGAAGATAGCCAGTCCCATGTCCTCTTGTTGATATGTGCTGGGTAATAGTCAGCAGTCACCCAAGACTTGGTCAACGCTGGTGTGCCAAGCCAGTGGCCTCAGGACTGCTTCCACCTGGAAGACAGAGGCTGAGCCCACTCAGACTCCAGTGTGTCCTGTTCAAATGCAGATTCTGATCCAGTAGGTCTTACATGGGGCCTGAGAATCTGCCTTTCCAATAAGTTCCCAGGTGATGCTGATGCTATTAGACCAATTATGAGCATCAGGGAGGCAGACAGGCCAGGATGAGAATCTTGGTTCTGCCACTTAGGAGCTCTGTGACCTTTGTCAAATTCCTCCATCTCTCTGAAGATCTCTCCATTTCTTCTGTAAACTTCTGGAAGGGAGGGATAGGTGAGACAAGCGTCTCCCAGACTGGTGTGGGTTCAATGGGGTAATACACAGAAAGAGCTTGGCATGGTGCCTGGCCTGCAGTAAGCATTCGTTAATCGGTAGCTCTTGTTATATTTATTATTTTTCATAAAGAAGAAGGTTTGGGTCACGATTTGGAGAAAGGTGAGTGTGGTTTGTAAGGGCAGGAACAAACGAACATTGATTTCCCCGGTAGCCTGTTGAAGGAGGACATTTATTCTCACTTCTTTCCACCTTCATCCCATAATCCTTCCTTTGGTCTCCACCATCAAGATAGATTTCCTCTTCACTCTTCTTCCCACTCCGATCCACCCCAAATCTAGTAAAGACGGAAGAACTCAGGCAGAACTGAAGCCGGAGGCCAGGCAGGTTGTCAGATTGTCAGATTGTGCCCAGAGGTGATGTCTTTGTTAAAGAAACAACCTCCCCACGTGGCTCTTTCTAGAGGGGCAGGATTGGCCCCTGGGAGTCGAGGTCCGCGGCTGGGTCTCCAAACGTGCCCACACTCAGCTGCCCTCTTTGGAATCCGCCCCTGCTTCTCCGTGCGCAGGGGCCCCTCTGGAGGAAGACATATGTTCCTCAATCTGTGGGGCTGTCAGTTGGTGTCTTTTTCAAGAACCGAATTAACTTATCGTCAGAGAGGGAAAAATGAGAAATGTTTGGTCCTGTGTTGTCTGGAGGGTAACTGGCCTGGACTGGGTCTGGGTCTCAGGTTGCCCCTCTTTATCTGGAGGTGAGGGAGCCGTTTGATTGGAGCCTGGGGTAGACCCGAGGCAGGGGGACCTCTCAGTCACAGCTTAGTTCAATTCCATGAAGGGAAGTTGTGTTTACTGAGGGCCATGCACAAGACCAGCCACAGAAGGCTCACAAATAACCGACCAAACAAACAAACAAAGGCACTCACAGCAGAGCAGAGAGACAGAAAAAGAAGCGAGTGTAGTACCCTGAGGGAAATGCTGAGGGGAGGGTGTGCATGGACCCCATGGGAGCATGGGGAAGGGGAAAGACAGGAGAGGTGGGCTCACCTGTCTTCAAAGACGGCCTCCCAATGAGCCGCACTTCCTGGGTTCACACCCCTGTGTAGGCCCGCCCCATGTTGAATCTTGGCTGGCCTGTGTGACCTAGAGAAGTCAGTGGAAATGGCCCCGTGTGACCTCTGAGACTGGGCTGTAAAAAAAAAAAAACCTTGTAGCTCCCACCTTGGTCTCTTGCAACATATGCTTTGGGAGAAATGAGCTGTCGTGTAAAAAATGTCATGACCATGCTGAGACCACCGTGCTGTGAGGAAGCCCAGTTTGGCCCTGTGAGGGCATCGCAAGAAGACAGACGGAGAGGTACCCGCCGAGCAGCCAGTTGTTCCATCCGTCTCAGCCTAGCAATGAACAGGTGCGTGGAGGGGCCATCTTGGCTGTTCAGCCCAGGTGGCCTTCAGACAGCCTCGGTCTCGGTCATGGACTGCAGCTGCAGAAGAGACCCCAACTGAGAACCACTCAGTTGAGCTCAGGCAACCCACAGCAGCTTGGGTAACCACGAACAGTAATAACAAATTGTTGCTTTGAGCGGCTAAGTTTGGGGTGGTTGATGACACAATGACAGATTGCTGGAAGAGAAGAGAATCTCATAGGGAGGACACCTGGGCAGGGAGCTGAAAAGCAGATTGCTAGATGAGCGAGCGTGCCATGGAAGGTACATCTTGAAAACCCACAGAGAAAGGAGAAGCAGAATGGGCTCTTGAGGAATTAGGAGCAGTTAAATATTAATAGAGAGCAGAAGGCCAGGCAGGGAAAAGTGCATGATGAGCCGGGAGAGGTGGGCAGGGGCCGGAATCAGAGATTCAGTGCAAGGGGTTAAGTGACGCACCGTGTGGTTTGCAGGAGCTTTGTATTTACTTACAGCTTTGAGAGGTGGCGATGTGCACGTCCTCTAGAAATCTCTCATGGCTGCGGCTGTTATTGTCCCCGGCAGCTGCAGTAGGAACCACTCCAAAGGCTTGGTAAAAGCTAGCACTCAATGGCCTCCTTGGCTCAAAGAAACAGGGGAAAGGGTTAAGCACTATTCACAGCTCTCCAACTGCTCGTCCCAAGTCTGGGAAATGTTATGTGCCCGAGAAGTCCTAGATTCTATTTTATTTTATTTTATTTTACAGGAAGATTAGCCCTGAGCTAACTACTGCCAATCATCCTCTTTTTGCTGAGGAAAACTGGCCCTGAGCTAACGTCTGTGCCCATCTTCCTCTACTTTATATGTGGGACGCCTGCCACATCATGGTGTGCCAAGAGGTGCCATGTCTGCACCCGGGATCCGAACCGGCGAACCCCAGGCCGCCGAAGCGGAACGTGCGCACTTAACCGCTGCACAACCGGCCGGCCCTCTAGATTCTATTTTAGCAGCAGCCAGAAACCACTCTTTGAACAAAGTCCCTGCCCACCGGAGTTGGGGAATGTGTGATTTAATTTATACTAACAGCAGGCCAGGTTTCCCTGAAGTCTGGGGTGTCTCTCATTTGTGTCTACTTTCCTCTCTAACTCTGGCTAAAAAGGGAAAAGCCAAAGGGAGGGTGACCCCCACAGCTGCTGCTTTCCCTCTACCGTCCCGTCTACTTATTTTCTCCAGCCTCCACTTTCTCTACTGTGAAATGGGAACAATAATGTCTACCTCACTATTGACTTGAGACAATTAAATGAAATACTGAGGGTCAAGTAAGCAGCCCAGAACCCAACCACAGGGCACACTCAGCGAATGCAGGCTATCATTAGTATCATCCTTGTCTTGGTGCGCTGGTTGCATCCTGAGCCTGCTCTTGGGGTATGAGATAAAAGATAAATGAGCTGTCCACGGCCGACATCGCTAACGGACCGGGTCGCTCTTTGCCCCAGTATGCAGACGGCCTCTCAGTCTCCAGCAGCCACTAAAATTAATTAATAGCTAACGTTTCTTGAGATCTCACTATGCTATAAATGAGTTTTTTCCTTTAATCCTCATAAAAATCCTGCACCCTGGGAAGGTTTTATATTTGCAGAAATTGCGGTAGAGTAAGGGGAACTTGCCCAAAGCTTTGCAGCCAGGAAGGGCCCTGGTGGGAATCGGAACACTCCAGAGCCTGCGGCCTAACTACTGCCCCGCACTGCCTCCCAAGGGAGTCTGCCCTGGAAGGGAGCCCCACGGGACGGAAATGGGTACCACCTCTCATCGTTCTCAGAAACTGAGATAACTATACCGCGCCTTTGCTTAGGCATAGCCCCTCAGTTAGCATATCTGCTGACTTTGTCTGTCCCTCCTAAGTCCAAGTGTAAAAGAAATGAAATGAAGGATCCTGTTAATCCTGGTTCCCCGTGATTATGACGAGGAAAATCTCAGATAACTTCATTCCTTGTCCTGAGGTTTTGAGGAGTGATGTGGAGCTTACGATAGAAAATAAGCCCAGTGAGCACAGGGCTTCTGTGTTCCTTACCACTGTGTTCTCTGTACTGAGAGCAGTGCCTGGCCCATAGCAAATGCTCAATAAATATTTACTGAATGGTGCAGGGTCGACTTCTCCATTAGGGCCAATAGACATGGTGCCAAGGGCCCAGATACTGTTAAGGGCCCATGATAATGGAACTTTAACACCTTTTAAAAACAGAAGAAAAAATAAATATAATAGTAAACATGTAATAAAGAATCCAGTTTAGATTATATTCGTCCTTATACCAATGCAGTCAGAGCACATAGTTTTTAGTATTTTTTTGTGTGTGTGTGTGGAGGAATGGCCCATGAGAGTTCTAATGCAGCCCTGAATGGGTGAGGATTGTGTGTAAATACTCAGAGTCTGGTGCAAGGTGGAACTTAGACAAGGTTCATTTCCTTCCATCTGTACCTTGGGAAGCTGAAGTGCAGAGTGGGCCTTTGTGACACCACACACACACGGTGGCTCAGTCCTTTCATGCCCACAGGCTCTTCTTCCCTCCCCACGCTGCTAAGGGGCAATGCCACGTCCCAGGGATCTTCTCTCCCATGTGCCACAGCTGATGGGGCCAGAGTGTAGTCTTAACTGGGGACAGCCAATAGGAGCTGCTCAGGGGCAGGAAACGCTGTCCAAGAGGTGCTACCATGAGCAGTGGCCAATCCACAGGGATTTGAAGTAGAAATAGGAGGGAAGAATTAGTAGCTAGTGAGAGGAGGAACTAGAGAAGACATGGAAAAATGGAGACAGAGTCATTGAGTTGTGGGAATGGTGGAATGGAGTGAGGACCCATCAACTCTCACTGTGTATAGTCAAGCTCTTTATCTTCAAAAGAACAATAGTCCAGGAGAAGGTTGAGAAGGAGAGAGGACGTGGGCCCAACAACAGGCAGTTGACAGGAAGAGAGAAGCTGGTGAGGAGCTGTGTATGAGCGCCGAGAAGCGGCTCCAGTTTGCCAGGTTGTGGTAAGACTGAGCTTCAAAAGGTTTGAAAAAGGCCAGATGGAGGAGGGCCCGCAGGGTAAGCAAGACATGAGGGTTGTTCTCTTCCCCACAGACAATGGCCGAAATGGGAAGAAAGGTGCACAAAGCGGTGTTTAAGAAGCTTCATCTGGTGGCTTAACCAGCAGGAATTTGCCATAGAGAGTGAGGAGGCAAGAGGCTATTTTTACAACAGTAGGAGAAGGATAGCCGAGTTTGAACTTGGGTGGTAGCATGGCGGACGGAAAGTAAGCCACACTGAAAAGGAAGACTGCCCAGGAGTAATTAGACACAGGCGGGATGGGAAGCAGCCGGAGGAGCCTTTTGTGATCAGGTCCAGAAAAGTGCTCGGAAGCACCAGGTAACAGTGGCAGAGATCCCTGGTTGGCCACAGCATCCTTTCGCCCCTTCTTTAGTATAAAAGCTCAGAATTTTAAGCTGGGCGCATGGTTGCCCAGGATAGACACTCTATTCTCCAGCCTCCCTTGCACGGGCCTATCTCCCACGGAAACGGGTCTGTGCCAGTATCCCAGCCTGCCGGTCACTGGCTGGGAGCAGCCGTGGCAAGAGTGGTCTTGGTCACAAGATGGCGGTGGATTCAGAGAGCAGCAGTGGGGCGTCAGTCAGTGACCGCTTCACAGCAGGAGATCTGGGTGGAGCAGTTTCATAGCTGCCACATGCTTCCGTTCTTTTCATTTTGCTTTTTCTGTGCTGGTTCCATGCTAGGCAGGCTCTCCCCTAGTGATGGGAAAAAGGCCGCCACAGCTCTGGTATCATATCTGACTGGTAAACCAATGGGAAACAGCATTTGCCTTTTTCCCAGCAGCCCTAGCAAAAGTCTCAATGCGTCTCGTTGGTTCTAACTGTGCCATGTGCCCACCTCTGACCCAATCACTGTAAGGAGAGAAATATGGCTTGCTGATTGGCTGAGGCCTAGACCACAAGTTCCACTCCAGAAGGAGAGGTGATGCTCCAGCCAGACTCCACTGTCAGAGAGTAGGGAGATGGGTGCTCCATCTAAAATGGAAGAGGCAGGAACTGATGCTGGGGAAACAGCAACAAAACATCCTCAGTAATAGTAGTCAATGTCCTCATCCTTATTTCATTCTAGAAACCTGTTTTCAGAAAGAGTTTTGCTGAGTTACTTCTGCAGAGCACACAGTGAGCAATGCTGCGTGTTAGAAATATAAGAAGTATATTATATCTGCATAATTACACCTTCTGGTTATTCTTTGCAAAGGGGTCATTAGAGTTAGGGATGTTAGCAAAGAGAAAAAAATAGTCCGAATTAAATGGGGTCACACGGTTGGTGGAAACATCAGGTTGCCCTTTCTTGATATATTCTGTTCTCTTAGAGATTTCGTTACAAAACAGATGCAGAACTTGCCAGACTGTATGTATTTTTAAGAGAAGAGATAATGGGACCCCATACACTTCCCCGCGGCGCCCTTAATCACTTTTCCATTGCAGCCTGGGTGCCCCTGTAGTCTCCGGATAGGAATCCATTAGGGGTCTTAATTCTCCTCTTAGTACAGATGACGCCCTATGGGAAAAAGGTCATGCCCTTCTCCTCCCACCTTGCTCTAGGGGTTAATACCCAGAGGGGAGAGAAAGAAGCAGTTTGGATCCAGCAGTTGCGAGCCAGTGGGGCTAGGTGGCCAGTATTTAAAAATATTATGTCCTAGGCATGTGTGAAATTACATCTTCCTTGATTCTGAAGAGATATATGAGAATAAAAGCATATTCAAAAAAAATCATCACAGTGAATTGTACTTAGCAGACTCTTTTAAAGTTTACAAAAGACAAATAGTACCATTCTTAATGTTCTATAATTTCCCCTCAGAAGAAATAATATTATCAGTGATAAGAAGAAAAAAGGTAACGGCAACAGCTGTCATTTATGGAGACTTCTCTATGTGTCAGGCACTCTAAGTACTTTATATGCATTATCGTGTTTAACATTCACAACCATTCAATGGGGTAAGTAATACTTTGTTCCCATTTTAAAGATGAGGAAATTGAGGCTCAACAAAATTAAGGGGCAAGGTCAAGACCACGTAACTAGTAAGCAGTAGAATCAGAATTTGAATTCAGGTTTGTATAATTTCAATATAATTAATTGTATTAATTTTGTGCCACCTTCCACTTGATGGACTCTTGTCTCCACCTAGCATGGCTGTCTCATAGGGATGCTGGGAGAATGAAATGCATTAATATGTATGAAGACATTAGATACACCCTACCTGCAGGGTCTGGCCCATTGGAACCTGTGGGTTTCCTTTGGACTAAACTTTTTCTTTATTATTATCCTCTTTAATTAATGTAGAATGACATTGCCAAAGATCCCTGATGCTCATGTCTGCCTTGAGCTGCCAGACCAGCACTAGTGACACGTACCACGGTTTTACCAGCTCCAGGCCCCGCTCATAAGTCAAGATGCTGACTTCTGGGGCTGGTCCCGTGGCTGAGTGGTTAAGTTCACGCGCTCTGCTGCAGGCGGCCCAGTGTTTCGCTGGTTCGAATCCTGGGCGCAGACATGGCACTGCTCATCAAAACATGCTGAGGCAGCGTCCCACAAGCCACAAGTAGAAGGACCCACAACGAAGAATATACAACTATGTACCGGGGGGCTTTGGGGAGAAAACGGAAAAAATAAAATTAAAAAAAAAAAAAGATGCTGACTTCTTGCAGAATCTTCTCCTAGCAACCATTCATAGAAGCCATCAGGGTGTTGCACACATGCTCGTGAATGTGACCAGTCAGTGCCTCACGGCATAAGCCATCTTACGTCCCTTCCTCTGCTCTGGTCCCCTTTTTCTGGGCACCCGCGGTGTACCAGGTACCGTCACTGCTTCTTCCAGGAAGGGTGCACCTGATGGAGGGTGCTCTCGCTTCTCTCGTTTGCTGGTGGCTTCCAAGGAACCAAAGCTGCTCTGTGTTCAGGAGTCCTCAAGGGGCCAAATGGAAGTGCGGAGTGTAATAATCTGTCAGAGGGTGAAGACTCTGGGTAAGATTTTTGGGGTGAACATCACAGAAAAGTACACAAATCATAAGTGTCCAGCTCCATGAATTTTTCATAAAATGAGCCCTCCCTGTAACCAGCACTGAGAGAAACAGAACCTTCCCAAGACCATAGAATATTCCTTGTGCCCCCTTCCGCTTAGCAAGGGTACCCTCCCTCCAAGGGTAGCCGCTACCCTGCTTCTAACTCTAGATTCATGTTGCCTGTTTTTGAACTTGACATAAGTAGGAACGACAGAACATAGACTTTTAAGTCTGATTTCTTTTGCTCAATATTGTGTTTGTGAGATATATTTCTATTAACGAGTGTAGCTGTAGTTTATCATCCTTATTTCTGCGTAGTATGCCATTGTGTGAATGTAACAGTTTAGTTATCCATTCTACTGTAGATGGATATTTGGGTAGTTTCCATTTTTGGACTGTTATGAATGGTGCTCCCATGATGTTCATGTCTTTTGGTGAACATATATATGCAAATGTATGCATTTCTGTTGGATATGTGTGTGTGTGTGTATAAATGAGTGGAATTCTGGGTCATGGGCTGTGCATATATTCAGTTTTAGTGGATACTGTCAAACTTAGTATCCACTAAGTTTGATTGTTTGTCCCCTCTAAGTTTGGCACGGCTTCCAAAGTGGTTTACCAATTTACACTCCCCTTGGTGGTACAGGAATTTGGAAAACTTTGTCTAGTATTAGGGATTTTTGCTTTCGTTTCTGTCCAGGGGTCCCCAAAATATCTAAATTCTGCCCCAGACCAAACTGCTGCTCTCCATCAGCCTCTTGAGTGCTGTGTATCAGTCAGAGTTTGTGGTTGCAAGCAAGTGAAATCAACTCTATCTAACACGTAGGATATGCTCACAGAGTGATGGAAGGCAATTCTCTAAAAGGAAATCTAGATGACATTAGAATGGAATATGGATTCTGGGCCAAAGGATAAGACTTGGATATGGGCGGGAACCAAGGCCACTTAACAGGCTGGCAGCATGAATGACACCAGCAGTGTCTAAGCAGGTATTGTGTTCGCATACCGCTCTGCATCGAATGGCCTCACTCTCGATCCTTCATTATGCACTGGTCCAGGAAAGAAAAGCCAATTGACTTTGCTTACACAACGGGCCTGTTCTCTGGCCACGCTGGGGTAGGGAGAGAGAGTGTCTGTCCCTTTGAGTCCTGTAGTGGGAGTTGGTCATCAGGAATCTCCCTACATCAAGGAAAAGATAATTCCTCCAAAGGAAATATGACTAGAATGGAAAATGGATACTGGGCAGCCAAAAAATGATGGCTATCCACCAGTCGAAGAGAGATATCTGAGCAAGGAATAATGGCCAATAGGAAGCAAAGTCACGCTTTTTGGTAGCTGGGGCTCAGGCTCCAAATGCAACACAGACAATTCCAGTGGTTCCACTGGACCACATGGAACACCTTCTTTTTTCTAAACTGGTGTATTAGTTCCCTAGGGCTGCCATAAAAAAAAAAAAAAAAAAGGTCACAAACAGAGCAGCTTAAAACAACAGAAATTTGTTCTCTCGTGGTTCTAGAGGCAGAGGCCTTAAATCAAGGCCCTGGCAGGGCCACGCTCCCTCTGATGGCCCCAGGGGAGAAGCCGTCCTTGCCTCCTTGCCTCCTCCTAGCTTGTGGAGTTGCTGGCAATCCTGGGCGTTCTTTGGCTAGTAGCTGCATCCCTCTGATCTCTGCCTCTGTCTTCACGTGGGCTTCTCCCCTGTGCGTGCCTCTGAGAATCCTGTCCTCTCCTCTCCTTATGAGGACCCCAGTTACTGTCCTGGGGTTCACCCTAATCCAGTATGACCTCATGTTGACCAACTACATCTGCCAAGACCCTATTTCCAAAGAGGTTTCCATTCTGAGGTTCTGGGTGGATGTGAGTTTTAGGGGGACACTATTTAGGTTCAACTGTTTAGCTTTCAAACCAGAGCAACTGGTGAGCTCTGCTCCCTTGAATGCACCCCATCACTTGCTGGACCCAAGTCTGATATTTTCTGCATCTTGGCTATATGGAGGAAAGGAAGATAGGAATACAATCGTGTCCTGATCTCTTGATGCATTATAACCCCCCTTTATGGCAAACCTGATCCCATCGGATCCTGGAACTGACCAATTGGATGGGACACCTCAGTGGTTAAGGTCAGAGGCTGGCATCAGACCTCCCAGCTGCCAGATCTGGCTTGACCTGTTTGCTATCTGGGTGACACTCTTTGATCCTTGGTTTCCTCCTCCAGGAAACGTAGTTAATGAAGGAAAAGTGCTATTTCATAAGGTTGTGCTAGTAGAAGTTCAATGAGAAAATGGAACTAATTCTTAGCACAGTGCCACGGACAACCTGAGCACTGACTCAGCGTCCTTAGGACTAATTCGCGTCTTTCCTGAGGGGAGCAGCGACAAGACCGGAGGCTTAAAAACCCCCTCAGAGAGGCCTCACCGAGTTTTCAGGAGACCTTGTTTTATTCCCTCACGGCCCTTACCCTCTCCTCCCCCCTCCCCGAGTACCGACACAAGTCCACGGGACGCCAGGCTGGAATATAAAACCTAAGAGCAGACCTCATGGTCTCGGCGCCCTCCTTAACAATTGATGCTTTGTTACGGGGCCAAACTTAAGGCTCCCAGCTCTGTTGTCCCTTCGGGTGGGTCCTTTCCCAGAGGCTCTCAGAGCCCACGTGCAAATAGACCTCCAGGGGCCCATCCCATCAATTTACTAACCACACTCAGACAGGGCTGGGGCTCAGGTTGGGGTCACCGCCACGCCCACTAACAGCTAAACTCCTGGCTCTGTTACCCCTCCAGCTGGAGACGCGGCCTGGCAGGGCCACCTGAGGCCAGAGCCGATCCTGCTGAGGTTGTAAATCAGGCCGCGCTGGGATGCCCCAGGAAGAGGATCTGGGCCCCCTCCCGTCGACAGGCTCCGGCGCCCCGGCTTCGTCTGGTGGATGGCAACAAGACTGGCTTCTCCAGAGTGACGGGAGGCTGGCCAGGGGCCAAACTGCTATTGATTTTTCTTGCTGGGGTCTGAGGCTGAGACAAGAGACTGCTTTCTGCATCAGCGGCGTGGACCGGCTCGGGGGAGGATGGGGGCGGGGGTGGCGTGGGGGCCTTCTTTGCAACAGCCCCAGCCCTGGCTGAAGGCAATGGAGGAGAGGGCACGTGTCAGAAGCAAGATAATGACTCTTTGCAGCCATCCTGTGTCTCGTGCAGTGGAGGATGGCTGTGAGAAACTGGCCCTGTGGCACTCCAGCAAAGGGTCCAGTGGCTTTTTGTTTTTTATAGTTTGCAAAAATATCCTTAATGTCTGGCCTCACAGAGGGTAAGGGTTTGACACAATCGACTGCCCTTCCTTCTCCTGCTGGGATGACGGGAGCTGAGCAGAGCAGAGCCTCAAGTCAAGTGTTCAGGCTGGGCCCCTAATATCGTGGAGCCCGGAGCAAGAGTACAAACAGGGGCTTGCATACGGTCTAAGTATTTTTAAATGATAGATTTCACCAGCAAATGTTATGGAAAATGTGTCCTACACTCCAAGCTTGACAAATATACCTTCCTAACTCCCTGCTGTACCAGGACTGAATTTAGATTTCTCGGGATCCTCGGTATTCCATGCAGAATGTGGAATCTGGGGAGAGCCAACCCCTGGCCCCCTGCCCACTCATCTTCTAGTCCGTCCCTGGCCCCGTTCTGCACTGTGAAGGACCTCGCCCGCTCTCTTGCTTGCTTGTGGACGTGCCAGCCTGCATGTCCTTGCTCCGCTCCCAGCGGCCCCGTAGTCGACTCTCAGGCTTGGGGTATGCATGTTGGTGGGGAGGTTTGGTCTCCCAAGGAAGAAAGAAGGGAAGGGATGCACTTGTGTCCTGGAAATGGGATCGGGGCGACTTGGGCAGGAAATTATGGAATCCCAGGCACCCAGAGTGGAGTCTAGAAGGAGCAGGGCGTGGGGCTCAGATGGGCACGTCCCCTTGGTCCCATGCACTCTGTGTGGGGAGGCACGAGGCCAGAGGAGGCCCAGAGGGGTCTTTTAAGTCAGGGGTCCAGGGCAAGACCCTCCTGCCTGATTCTGAAGGCTGTTCTGTCCATGCTAACAACACTGTGACATTCTAGTCTCACACCTGTTTGGAGACTAGGTACATATGGCAGGGGGCACAATTTCTGAAGTTTTGGGGAGATGGATCCTTGACTTCCCTTCCTCCCAAGGAAAAGGTGCACCAGGACAGCAGAGACTGCCTCAGAATTGGGGAAAATAGAGGAAAAACAGCAACTATAGTGTCGAAAGCAGCGTGACGGGCCAATGCCTTCACTTTGGCTTCTCTGGATCCAGAGATCCCTGTGAAGGGGGCTCTTCCCTCCACAATCCATGTGTTTTCTGTTGTTCCTAATCCTCAGCTTGGCAGGCCCCCGAGCGCTGCATCCATATTTGTGTCTGCTCTTTTTTCTGATGAGTTTCTTCCTACATGCCTGAGCTGGCAGCAGCGAGCCTGCGAAATGAAGCTCCTGCCCCTTTACAAAAAGATCCATCATGTTCTTCTTTGAAAACGCCTTTCCGGCCTTCATTTTTCTCCCTCTTGCCCGCCATCTCCCTTTTCTTTGGGTCCTATATATATATATATATTTTTTTTTTAGCAACCTTGGTGTTCCCGCATTTTTTACCGCGAAGTTGACTGTTATGTAACCGTCTCATGGCCCTGCCTCCCAGAAGCCGAAGTGTCTGTTGCTATAACAACAATGCTCATAAATTCAGCCTCACTGAAAATTATGCATTTTCCAAACTCCCCAAGTGAAGATTGAGAAGGGTTGGGCTAGCTGGATTTTTAACTGTAGAGTTCACGTCTGGACCCCCAAATCTGTACTCTTTATGTTCAAAATGTTTTTAGAAAGGGAGCCGGCTTGCTTTTCATTTCTGCAGACTCTTTAAAGGGTAAGTTTTACTTCTGCATCTGGAATCGCAGACCCTCTACACTCCCCAGGAAATAGCCTGCACTTCGCCACCAGATCCTACAAGAAACGAGATCAATCGGGTAGAAAGAGAGGAAATGCATGATTTTGAACTACCCAATTGCTTTTGTGTGCAGTCTCTTTTCCCGCTACGCCTGTGTTTCTGATTTGAGCTCCTATTCAGGAACTCTGTGTGGGAACCAGATCATGTATAAGAGGGGCAAAGGGGACCTTGCAAACTGGTAATAAGTGATTGTTACTGAGTGAAAGGAAGCCAGTTCTAAAAGAAATAAGGAACCAGGAATCCAGTCACTACCCTTTATTCCTGCTGCCACTGCCCTAATCCCGGATGCCAGCTTCTTCTCCCGGGAATCTTCCACGGCTTCTGTGAGGCAACTGTGACTTTCCCAACAACAAGCCTTCTCCTCTTCTTTTATACGGAACCCCAATCTAGTTGGGGATGGCAACACGCCACACTGAAAACCGCCTTCCCAGCCTCCCTTGGGGATTAGGGAATGCTTTAGCTGTCTATTGCTGTACAACAAATTACTACAAACTTGATGGCTTAAAACAACACACAGTTGTCATCTCAGAGTTTGAATAGCTCAGGGATCTGAGCACAGTTTTCCTGGGTCCTTCGCTTCAGGGTCTTTCACCAGGCTGCAGTCAAGGCATCAGCCACGGCTGGGGTCTCAACTGGAGGTTTGACTGGGGAACAATCTGCTTCCAAGTTTACGTGGTTGTTGGCAGAATTCAGGTCGTTGGGGGGCTGTTTGATTGAGAGTCTCCGTTCCTTGCTGACTGCTGGCCAGAGGCTGCCCTCAGTTTCCTGCCCCATGAAGAAGGAAATATTCTCTCCAATATGACAGCTTGCATCATCAAAGTGTGCAAGTGGAGAAGGCAAGAGAGAGTCTGCCAGTAAGATAGAGGGTACAATCTCTTGTAACCTAATCATGGAAGTGACATCCTATCACCTTTGCCTTGTTCTGTTGGTTAGAAGCAAGTCACTTCGAACTACCACGTCATGAGGCTGTTGTTGAGTTTTTGGGCTCAGCCAGGCATGGTGTGCCCCAATCTCCTGTTACAGGAGACCATAATCCCATCCCCACTTTCTAGCTTAAGCCCACCTGAGCTGAATTTTCCTTCACTTGCAACCAAAAGAGAATATTCTAATATAGTAGGCTTCGATAAATATTTGATGAGTGAATTTAGAGGAAGTGCTGAAGAATTGATAAGCAATTTTAGAACTCTGAAGGCTGGAGATCCTAGAAATAACACCCAGGAGTTGGCAATCTTTTTCTGTAAACAGCCAGCTAGTAAATATTTTAGGCTTTGCGGACCACACAGTCTCCATTACAACTAATGAACCCTGCCACGGCAACATGAAAGCGCCATAGATGATACCCAGATGAGTGTGGCTGTGTTCCAATAAAACTTTATTGACAAAATCAGGCAGCAGACGACATCTGTCTCACAGGCTGGAGTTTGCTGACTCCTGCCTTAGGGCACTGGCGAGTGTGGAAAGGACCATTCATTGTTTCACATTAAAAAAACATGTCTCTGACAGACGGGTGACCTTGGGGGATGTAGCTGCAAGGTTAGGTCATGTTTCTTCTCAATCTCCTCCTGTCCGTCAATGCTCCTTTCTTTCTTGGTCCTTTCAGCGCCTGAAGTGCTTTCGCAGAAGAGAGAGGGTGGCCAGATCCTTTTCGGCTCCACGTTCAGCCCACCCTCCGTCACTAAGTTGGCCACAGGCGCTGTCATCCTGAGCTTTTCTCTGTTCCCTTCCCTTCCTCTCACCCTCAAGTGATTTTCTTCCTCCCTTCTTTTCCTTCCTCACTAGCATTTTATTCCTTCTCTTTCTCCTCTCCCTTACTCCATCTAGATAGGAAGAGGGGGTGCAGAAGGAGGGGGGAGGGAAACTAAAGAGAAAAAGAAATGAAACCAGAATGGCTCCTTCCCCGGGGCCTGATGGGACTTGCAAGCCCCCCTGAAGTGCTGTGGGAGTGGAGAGGCATCTGAGCTGTTCCCCAGGGGAGAGTAGGGGAGGGGACCCCCACCACAGGGAGACACACATGGGAACGTGGGGATTCCTGACAGAGTGGGCACTTTCTCCCGGAACATCAGCTCCAGGGGGGCAGGGCCCATGTCTCCAGTCTGTCCCCAGGGCCCACACAGCGCCTGCCTTCGGTAGCTGTGCAGCAAATACTTGGTGAATGAATCAATGAACTGAGCCTTGCAGCTGGTTTTCTGAGTGATTTCTCAAATGAAGGCTCACTTTATTTTCAGGCTGCTAAAGACTCTGCTTCCTTAGCTTAGCTCCAGGCCAGCTGCAAAGACTCCCTAAGCTGGAGGCGGGAGGGGCAATCCTGTCCTCTGTAATCTTTTTAAGTGACTTCTTTGGAAAAGGCTTTGCATGCATTAAATACTGGGTTGGCAGAGTCTTAAGCATCTTTCAGAGGCAATGTCAGGCAGCCGCTGCCAATAGGGACCACAGGAGGCTGGGTAAAAGATGGATGAGGGATTATCTCCTCTCGGTGGAGCCAAAGAAGGGCAGAACCCAGGAGCCCAGGGCTGCTCAGAGCACTGTCCAGAGTGATCAGGCCCCTTGTGGTTTCCAGAAACCACCGAGTGCTCCTCTTTCTTCTGCATCAGGCACAGGGTGGCCCTGCCCTTAGGAACACAGTCTTGGTCCCTACATGACTGCAGTGCACAATCCTATCACCTCCCCAAGAGCTGTGTGACCCTGAGCTGGTTACATCCCCTCTTTGTGCCTCTGTTCTCTTATCTGTGTGATGAAATACTGACTGTGCCGCGGGCTTACATTTGAACACAGGGCTAGGTTCTAAAATCAGCTGGAAATCATGTATAGTCCAAAATACCCTTGAAAAATGCCTTAAATCGCCATAAAATTCAGTCTATGCGATTTTGTGTATCGACAGCGCTGCACAGAATTTTCCAGGCCCACTAAAGGACCAATGGAAAGTCTGAGTGCAAGTGTTTGGGAAGTCAGAGCATCCTGTCTTCCAGACAATTCTCAGAGCCTTGGCAGGGAGTGGAGTCTGCAGGGCAGGGTGGGGTGAAGATCTCTCAAGTGCTCCGGCTTGCCTGAGACTTTCCCGCTTTCCAGTTTCACAGTAAACTTCTATAATCTTCATCATTTTATATAATTGGAAAGATCAAAGAAATAGTGGCTTTGTGTGGGCCGTTAGGAAAGCTGAAAAGCCCTCAGAGGGTTGGCCCATAGATTAAATGAGATAGTATGTAGTCAGTGTGTAGGGCAGAGCTTGGCACAAAGTACGTGCCGATAAAGGAGAGGTTTTAGTCCAACATCATTGTTACTGTGTCTTAAGAACCTCAGTTCAGCCCGGCCTATAATTATTCAGAGAGTGCGGTAGACACTGTCAGCACCCCACCCCCACTCCCTGGATCTCTTTGCAATTCTCTGCACACCAGCTCCCGAGGTGCCCTCACTCCCCCAGGCGTGCATCTGAGCCCTTGCGGACTTTAGGGCTGTCCTCTGGCTGCTGGAGCCTGGTCTTTGCCAACGGAGAGCTGGACGTGCTGGGAATGTGTGGCCCACCCAGCTCCCTCACCCTGGGGGTCCTGATGAGGACAGCTCTGAGGTGCGGTCCACACGGTCTCCACACACCCAGAAGGATGGAGCTTCCTTGTTCTCCGTCACTTCCCGCTCCCCCACTTCCTAATAAGTCACTGTCACATGAATCCTCATTTCAACGTCTGCTTCTGGGAACCCAGTCCAGGAAAGAGAGGTCTGGGGATTTTCCACGCTATAGAGATGGAAACCTGTGTGAGGAAGAGTGGGGGAGGAGCTCAGAGGAAAGAAGGATGCTCTGGGAAGGAAAGGGAGAGGGGACCAGAAATGTTTGCGGTGGAGGCGTCTTTGGGTATAAGGCACTGACCCTGACTTGATGAACGGAGAAACTGAGGACCAAGAGGGAGAGTGACTTGCTGAGGACTAACGGCATCTCTAGGGCAGAACTCGGCATGGTGCCTGGCCCACAAAAGTGCCCAACAACTGTTTGTGGAATAAGGGAGTGCGCAGGTGAGTGGCCAGGACTGCGCCCCTGTCCCCCGAGCCAACAGGCTCCAATGCGGCTTCAGAGAACATTCTGCTCTGGAGCACCTACCCCCCAGGTGCCTCTGGGGCTCTGCTTCCCTCAAGGCTGGGGGCTCCTGGTCCTGGGAAGCAGGCCCCAGGCAAGGGCCCAGCACGGGCATATCTCTATGCCCTTGCCATCAGCCCAAAGGTGCAGGGAAGTCATCTCTCCTCCCTTTCTTCCTTCCTTCCTTTGCCAGAAGGGCATTTCACGGATGTCAGAGATGGTCTGCCCTGAGCTCCTCAGACTTTGATTGGCACATGAACCTCCTGTTGTTCACATGCAAATTCTGACCCAGTAGGTCTGGGGTGGACCTGAGAGTCTGCGTTTGGAATGAGCTCCCAGGTGCTGCTCGTTCAGGAGCCATACTTTGTGCAGCAACATTCTAAGAATAAGCCTTTGTTCGTACTGTCCTGTCCTTCCAAGAAGATCCTTTCTCCTTACCCATCCTTTAAGGCTCAGCTCAAATGTCACTCCCCAGCCCCTTGAGTCTTCCTCCTTCTTTCAGTGGGAAGAAACATCTCACCATGTCGGTTTTTCTGTACCTCTTATAACATGAACGCCCTCTCCTTCACGGCGAGGTTATTTGTGTCCTAGACTGTGAGCTCCTTAAGGAGCTCTGTGATTTCATTTTGAAACCCTTGTAGCGCCTCTTCCATTCCCTGGCACACTGCAGCAATTGCTCACTTGTACGTGCCAGGCCCTGGGCATTATCTCAGTAATCCTCAAATAGTCCTGTGAGGTAAGTATTAACATCTAGAGGCTCAGAGAGGTGAGCTGAATTGCCTGAGGTCACAGCTAGTACATGGCTAAACCCATTGAACCCATCTTTCAACTGCCAAAGCCCAGGCTCCTATGCATTTTGAATTTGTTGAATGAGTGAATAAGTAAATGAATGAATGAATGGATGGATGGATAGATGGATGAATGGGCGTTGCAGATGGAAGAACTGATTCTGCATAAAACGCTCTACTCGAAGCCAGGACATTTACACGCTTTGGCTTTGGGAGGGGCTGAGTCTCCTCCAATCCCTCCTTCCTTCCAATCCTGAGATTTCCATTAAAATCTTACTCATAATTGAGGCCCCGCCCACAAGGAACAGGAAACTGACACTTTCAGCCCCAGCTTTTGCACTTTCTGACACCCACGCGTTTAGTCCTCAACAGCTCATCTGTCACTAAATAGGATCTCCCTCCTCCCAAAGTGTGGGGGAGGAGAGCTCCCCGCCTCCTGGGGGGGAGGCGGGACAGGGTGGGGTGGGGGTGGGTGCTGGAATGCAAAGCTGCCTTTCAGAGGAGCGCAGTGGCTGACGTGGAAGCAGGCAGCTGTTGGCCTTTATTTCACTGGAGCAGCTTATCTCAGATCATCTCCTCAATCACAGGCCCTTAAACAGCTTCTGACAATCAATTCATATCCTTGCTGCTGCTGCTGCTGAGAGGTGGAAGGAAAAATTACCGTATTTACCTGTGTATAAGCTGCAGCCTGGTGGTGGCCACTGGCTCCCCGAGGTGAGCCAACCTGCTTCCCCCCAGGTTGGTGGG
Source organism: Equus quagga (assembly GCF_021613505.1). Lineage (NCBI taxonomy): Eukaryota > Metazoa > Chordata > Mammalia > Perissodactyla > Equidae > Equus > Equus quagga. The sequence continues at coordinate 116,649,693 of NC_060267.1, forward strand.
GAAGCCAGATCCTTCCTCTTAGTCCTCTTAGATCCGTCCATTGGCTAATGATGGGCATGGAGCAGGCGCTCTTACCAAAACAGGGGGCAGGGCAACAGGGTGGTGAACAGTGCTGAGGGAGCCTGGGTTGGGGTCAGGGTTCTGCTGCTCACAGGCTGTGTGTCTCTTCTCTCTGGGCTGCACATTCTGCACAGCCTCACCTCACAGGGTGGAGGGGAGGGCTGCATAAGATCAAGCCTGGAAGAGATCAGTGCCCGCCAGCACGTGGAAAGTGCTCAGCAAATGGGAGGCGTGCTTGATGCTGATTCGGGCCGGGGTCAAGTACCTGCTGTGGCTGAGCATCTGTATCTACATTTCACAATATCTCTCTGTCTTCTTTTTCTCTGCCTCCTCCGCTGTCTCCTACTCCAAGCCAGCGCCTGACGCCTCCTGGGCCCTCCGTAAATGTTTAGGTCAAGAATCTGAGATGGAGGAAGCAGCTCAGGTGAGGCCAGAGAGGCACGAAGAAGCATGCGTGAAGGAAGGGCCAGCACTCTGAGTGGGAGTGGGTGGGAAGATGAGGCTGAAAAAGGCCAAATCACCAGGGACAGGCTGAGGCTCAGGGGCTGAGTCCTCGGAGGATGATAAGGAGGCCAGTGAGTCGCTCAGACCCGGGTTTAGGAAGCCGACTCTTGGGCAGCTGTGTGAAGGACGGACTGAGGGGTGTGAGGCACAGAATGGAGTGAGGGAGAACAGATAGGAAGCCATTGCAAGAGTCGGGGTGATATTTGAAATATTTACCTACTGCACCAGAGCAATGGGACAACTGGCAGGTCATGACATCAGCTAATCAGAAGGGGCTGGAGCAAGGTCTTGGTGCCCCTGCTGTGCTCAGCATTAACCCTTTAGTTGCTAGACTGTGGTAATCTGGGGGTTCCAGGAGAGGGGCCTGAGTGGCCTGGGTTGGGGAGCGGGGAGCTGAGGACTCAGGCTAGTGGTCACTTACCAGCAGATCCGGCAATGGTGCAATATTTCAACAACGCTGATGTCTGTACCAGTGCATCCAGCCAGGTCAGCCCTGGCTGGTGCCTGGGTCTTGGGGAGACTGAGGCAGATTTCAGAGAGATTGTTCAGGTAAAACTGACAGTAGGGTTTGGTGAGCTTTGGTTCCCACATTGTCATAAGGAAACTGCCTTGTTCTGAGCTCTCGGGGAAAGCAGGAGGGGTGGCATCACCCCATGGCCATATTGGTCATTTAATTTCACCTGCTGAAATCCACACTTGCTTCTTTTGATCCCAGCACCTTGTTTCCCTGTGGGCAAACATCCTCCTCCAATTCTTAGTCCATTTGGTCCCAGGGCGTACATGTTGTTCAGGTCTGGCCAATCAGCATTTCCACCTACTGGACAGAGCAACTGGTTCAGCAATGAGGTTGCGATCTTGGTTGGCTCAATGAGTGTCAACCCTAGGAATCTGATTGGAACTTCTGGCAGAAAGAAGCCCTCTTTCTACTAAGACTGCTAAGCTGGAGGATCTAAACCTAGAGGGAACTTGCCTGAGAATGAAACCAACACAGAGAAAAATAAGGCTGAGAGTTAGAATTCCCAATGAAAGAGATAAGCCCCTGGATCCAGCCATGCCTGCAGCCTACATTTACCTTTAGTTACTTGAACCAATAAGTTTGCTTTTTCCCTGAAGCCAGTTTGAGTTGAGTCTTCTATTACTTACCAATCAGATTATTCTCCCCTGAGAATTAGAAATTAAGACACAAAGACCAAAGTCCATTTATATTGGCTTAAACTAAGAGGCCACATAATGTGCCGAGTTTGGAGTGGCCATGTGCTCACCTAAGCAGGAACACCAGAGAGAGAGGTAGCAGAAAGGAACAGGAGTGAGAGATGGAACAGATAAACAGAAGGAGAGAAAAATGAGAGACCATGTGGCTTCAGAAAAAAATGAGACAGGCCTTCTCTCCGCTTCTGGAGTCTTCGTGGTCCTGCTGCTGAACCTGCAGGAAGCCGGGGAGCGTTTCCTGCCCTCCGGTCCCTCCCCAACCCTTGTAGCCTTCCAATAAACTGGCCTCCTGGCCTTGAGTTAGTTTCAGTGGATTTCTTTTCCTTGTCCCCAAATAGTTCACAACCAACACAGCAGCTGACTGGATAGGGGAGACGAGGGAGAGGAATGGACCAAGGAGGAAGTCGGAGAAGAGAAGGAAGGAGGCACAGGTTGGGACTGGGAGATGAACCAGAATTAAAACTGGGTTCTGAAGAGCTGGTTAAGCCTCTTCTTGAGTCTGCATCTTGGACTGCTACAAATAATACAAACTCCTCCCCTCCTGGATCCCAAAAGTACAGGGAGTTCAAACAGCCAGAATCCCACAGTCCTGCCCTGTGCGGACACTCAGGGCTGTTGGTTGGCACTTGCCTACATTGGTGCTGATCTTACCCTGGGGATTAAGCGTTGCTTCTAATGGCTGGTGCCCTCCACCCTGTGGCGGCTCTCCTTGCCTCCTCATTGCCATCCCCATGCCACACTCACCGGCCTCTCCCAGGGGTAACTGGCCTCAATCTTTCGCTCCCTGAATCTCGAGGTAAAGACCTAGTGGAGCCGCTGCTGCAGCCCTGCGTGCATCCTCCTGGCACTCAGTCCCCACACACCCAGCGGGCTTCCTACTGCAAGTGCCTGGGACTCTGCCGGGGAGCTTTCTTTGGCCAGGAGCATTCTTGGGAGCTGGGGGCAGGAGCAGAACAGAATGCTGGGAGTGACGCCCTCCCAGGACAGCCCTGGACCAATGCCAGACAGGAGTTGGTGGGCAAATGCCCCAGCTTCTTCCTTCCTTAGGTGGGACAACTCTGACGCCTGTCCTGCACCATCTGTCACGGTCTCCTCCTGGGGGAGCAGAAACTAAGTCAGATGGATACATTGCTAGTTCCAGCCACTGTCCTTTGGCACCTGGACTCCTAGTCTGGCTGCTGAAGGAGCTTTCGAAAATGCAAACCTAATCATTTCCGTCCTCCGCGCCCCATTGCCTTTGGGCCAAGTTCAAACCCCTTCTGTGGATGTGGATGACAGACCCTGCCTGTCCCATCTTCCGTCTGGGCCATCACCTGTGCCCTTCCCGCCTCCTGGAGTCTTCCTCCCTTCCTCCCCTCCCCACACCTTGGCCCAGCCCACGCTGACTGTGCTTCTAGGTCTCGGCTCCTCTGGAAAGCCTTCCCCAGTTAGAGGCAGACCCCGCTCCTCCCCCGCACAGCCCAGCAAGGACGGCTTAGCCGCTCTTGCCCTCTTTGCCCTGGGGTTTACTGTTTGCTGTCCTGCCCTCCCTCAAGAGGAGTGATTCTCAGACCTGATTGTGTAATAGAAACAAGTGGGGGCCTTTGCAGACCTAGGCCCCACCAAAACCAATTAAACCAGGATCTCTGGGGGTGAGGCCCAGCCTCAGCTGTTCCTAAAAGTTCCCCAGGTGACTCCAGCGTGCCGGCTGGGTGGAAGACCACCTTCTGAGAACGCGCTTTCCAGGAAGGTAGGACTGGGGTCTTATTCATCTCACCTCCAGGCCCTGGCACGTCGTAAGAGGGCCCAGGTAAACGTTGTCTGTGAACCCCAATGATAACCGCAGACGCACTGTCCTTAAGTGCCAGGCGCTGTTTTAAGGGGATGAATGAGCAAATGAGTGAATACATGGGCGAGCGAATGAATGAATGCAGGGCCCACCCACATGCATCTGGGAACTGGAGCCTGCAAAGAAATGTCTGTCACTAAGACTTCTAATTATCTAGCAGGCAGCAAATCGCCTCTTGCCAAAGCAGAGATTAAGTAGTCATCTAGCCCTGGGGTGTGACCCACCGCAGCGGCCACTGCCGAGCTGCCGAGTCACCAGCAAGTCGCCTCTGGTAGCAGATACAGAGCTGGAAACCCGGGGAGATGGGAGGTGGGGGCTGGGTCGTTGGGCCAGAGGGCCCCTCATTTAGAAAAGAGTTTTGGGGGTGGGGGTGCATTGTTTCTGGGGTTGCAGCAAAGAGGGGGCCCCAGCCCCCGTGGGTCCTGTGGGATTGGAGGCGGGTAACCGGAGGTCGCAGGGCTTGTTTGCAGCCCCCCTTCCACTGCGCCACAGAGGACACCAGAGAGGCTCGAAAATCCTCTCCCAGCTTGGCTGGCAAGAATGAAAATATATGGTTTAATAAAAACGGCTGATTCAATTTCAAACAAGTGGCTCGTACCCACCTCTAAGGAGCTGCTGTTAAAAACCCAGGCTCTGGCCCTGTTTTAAATGAAGGCTGAGGTACAAAAAAAGGCCTGTGGGCGGGGGGAGGGGCTCATGGATCTTGGGTGAAGCCTGTTTGTCTGAATTTTTAAAATGGAGTCAAAGCAAGGGCTTCACGTCGCTTTATTTATTTTTTTTCCTGCACAAAGCAGGCTCTAAATGGCATTAGCTGTAATGAGGCAGCCCCCTGCGCTGCCGGGCGGGGGCCTGGTGGGGCAGTGACTACAGAGCAGGGGACCCCACAGGACTGGCCACAGGCCTGGGAGCCAGCGTCTGGGCTCTGAAGGGCTTCATGGGGGCCGCTGCCTCCCTTTGTTCCGTCTCCATGGCCGGACAAGCCCAGGCGGAGCAGGGTGGCGTTCGGAGCCCCCCCCAACGCCAGCTGCCAGTTCCCTGGTTATCTGAATTGAAGAGGTCAGAGGTTAAGTGAGACATCAGAGTCCCGGGGTCAGGGAAAGAAAAACAAATCCCCAGGGCCTTTGGCTGTGCTCTTGAAGTGCATAGGCCATGCCCTCAAGTCCAGATGGGGGAGTATTTTATATACGACCCTGTCCTTTTCTGTTACCATGTCAATTGATTGATTTTTCTTCTTTAATCAAGTTAGGGGAATTTCATGGAGGGGGAAGAGAAGGATTGGAGGGGCCTTTGGATTTTGTTGGAGGCCCAGAGTTCTGGCCATTGCTTTGCGAGAGGAAGGCATTTACGACTGCGTCTCCCCGGTTCCCTGTTCTCAAAGGACCAAGTCCAAGGGGTGATACAGTGAAAAGGGATCTGAGAAGCACATGAGCCCGTCCAGGGACCGGGAGATAACACCTGCCATTAGGAAGGAAGGAGGCACATTTAAGAGCTTGTTATTCTGTGGTTCTAATGAGCTCCTCGGCGTTAAGGCTCATCAATCAGGAAGCGGCGTGGAGCTACACTGAGTTCTCAGCCCTGTGCAAAGAGTCGTAAGGGTTACCGAGGGATAAGACAAGATAATGCCTCTCCAGGGGCATTTTAGGTTGTTTTAAAGTCAGAAAGACTCCAGTTGGTCCTGGCGCTGGTAGTCCCCAGGCATGTGACCTTGGGCCAGCTTCTCCAAGCCTCAGTTTCCTCATCTGTAACATGGGAGCAACCGGCCCTTTGCTCTGTCCACTTCAGCGCGCCCCAATACCTGTGTTTCTCCCCCAGGGGACTTCCTCTGGCTGCTCACTCCCACTGCCTCTGCGCTTGCGGGGCCTGAAGTGCCCAGGAATTAACGCTGCGCCCCGCCCCCGACAGCCCGACAGCTCTCAACAGGCATCTGAGGAGATTGGTGAATAAGTACCCCGACTCCTTCCCCGTTGGGTGAGATGCCTCTGAGGTTTGTGCGTTCTACACCATTTCCCAGAATTTGCCCAGCGGGATTAAGCTCCAGTTTCCAACGGGGTTAACTTGCTTGTTCCCAAACCTGTTATTAACCACCTTCCCCGATACCCCACCCATATTTCTTTCAATTCCCCAATAAACGACTTGACTTGAGTCTCTGTCTCAGGGTCGGCTTCTGGGGTAACTGGGACAGTGGGGGCGATAATGAGAAGAAGCAGGGCTATCATGGGCTTATTGTCATTATTGAGCAGGGGTAGTACCTACGGAGTACCTGGTACAGAGTGAGCCCTCAAATAAGTAACTATTAGTAACAAGACTTTTAAAATTTATCTCAGAGAGACAGTGCTTTGCAAGAAGAAAGCAAGGCTGCATATGACTGAGTGGTTTAGAAGCTCAGAGAAGGAGGTGGCGGGCCCAAAAGGCAGAATGCTTAGAGGGGGGTTGGCGAGAATTGACACAGCAGCCATGGCTATGGCTTTTGAAGAGTGGCTGGCTCTGGGAGGGTCCCCAGGACTTCTTTATCTGATATCTCTTAAGCTCTCAACACATCTTGAGGCTCCCCTTAGCACTAGTCCAAGTTTTGGCAAATATTTGAATAAAGTTTGTGTCCCTTGTTAGAGGATAAGGGTCCAAAAGGGTGGATGGGCAGTGTCTGGTTAGCACTGTTCCCCCGACGTGCCTGGCACACAGCCTCACATATATTAGATCTACACCATATGAGCTGGTGAGTAAGTGAATGAATGAAGAGTGAAGGGATAGGCACAGGCAGGCAGCTAAACCCAGCCAGGGTGAAAGCAGGTTGGAGCGGTTGGGGTTAAGGCCAGTGAAGGGACCAGTTTGGCAGGAGTGGAGAAGGAAGTATTGTAAAAAAGGAGGCTCAGGGCAGACTTTGGAGGGCCTTATATGCTGACTTAGAGGCTGGGCTTTTATTCTGATTAATTGGGAGCCATCAAAGGTCTTTGAGCTAGGAGGTGACACAACAGAAAGAGTTGTTTCAGGAAGACTTTTCTGGCACTTTCCTTGGCTGTAAAATGGAGTTTTCATACCCCTTACATCATTGGGTTTCTGTGAACTTAAGTGAGATGATCTATCAGCGATGCTTAGCACAGTGCCTGCCATATATCAGACTAAGCACACAGTCAATGCTAGCTATTGTCCTTGGTTCTTCTTCTTCTTAATGTTTTACAAAAAGCAGATTGTAAGTAGAGAAGAGCAGAAGGCTGTAGCCTGAGGCCATGGTTAAAGGGTCAACCGTGACCAGGGAGGAGCAGTTGGAGAGAAGGTAGGTGCAGGGGATGCTGTCACGGGCTGCCCGGACCAGCTTCAGGAAGGGCTGATTCCTCCAGCTGCTGCGAGTGCTGTGGGAACGGCCTGTGGCTGAAGAACGCCGCTTCCCCAAGCCCTCGCCTCCTCCCAGGGGCAGCTCTCATCCGGCTCATCCGCAGGGACCATGACGATCTGGCGCTTCTGCTCCACCTTGAGGCTCTAAAGGGCTGATCTGGCGCTTCTGCTCCACCTTGAGGCTCTAAAGGGCTGCCCCCGCTCCCCAGCAGCCTGGGGCTGGCTGAGGACTCCACCAAGACTGAATCACAGCTCCCCTTCTCCCTTGGCCTAATCCTGCTCCCCTCCCCTCCCTTCCAACGGTGTGGATGTTGAGAGCACTCTAATCATCTCCATCCCGGAGTCAGCTTCCCAGGGAAGTCAACTGGCGGCAGTAGGAGGAGAGTGTCCTGCAGGCCTTGGAAGGAGAGAAATCCAGAAGGAGGAGGTGGGCAGTAGGACCAAATTCTGCCACAAGACCAGAGAACAAGATCTGAGAAAGGCTTCTTGGTTTAGCAACGAAGAAGATGGGAAGGATCCCAGAGCCAGTGATTCCAGTTAATGGGAGATGCCAAGAAAATGATGATGGAGTGAAATAAGACTGCAAGTGCAGAGGATCTGGGAGTTAGGCCAGGAGAAGATAGCCTGTCAAGCAGCAGCTTCTTTTTTTTTTTTGGTGAGGAAGATTGGTCCTGAGCTAACATCTGTTGCCAATACTCCTCTTTTTGCTCGAAGAGGATGGTCGCTGAGCCGATCTTCCTCTATTTTATGGGGGATGCTGCCACAGCATGGCTTAATAAGCGGTGCACAAACCCAGTTCGTGCCTGGGATCTGAACCCATGAACCCTGGACCTCCAAAGTGGAGGGCACAAACTTAAGCACTATGCCACCAGGCCAACCCCTCAAGCAGCCTCTTTATGTGGCTTATCTCGGGTTACACCCAGTCAAGGATTCCCATCAGAAAACCCTCTGGCCACGTGCCTAAGAGACATCAAGTATCTCTTTAACGGTGAGGTTTAAAAACAGGGATTTGGTTTCACAGGATCCAGAATGCAAGCCTTAGGGACATCATTTTCCCAGCACTGGCAAGGCTCAGCAATCCTGCTTCTAGGCATCTTGCAAAATGAGTATCTTGTGTCAGGCCAGCCAAGCTTCTCCCACTCTCTCTCCTCTCCACACGCTCTTCAGTTTCCCTCTTCAGAACCCGAGCTCCATGCTTCTTGCTTCTTCCCTTCGGCCTCCCTTGATGCTCATTTATTAATTCAACAAGTATTTACTGACACCAACAAAATTGCATCAAGTCAAAGCAGTTCTTTGGAATTCTTTTCCTCCTCCACTTCCACACCCACTCCTAGGCTGGGACAAAGAAGCAGGGGATATGTGCAGAGCCCACCAGCTCCCCATCAGACTGGCCTTCCCCCTTCCTTGTGGACTGCTGCTGCTTCCTGCATTGTCGTCGTGTCCCCTATTTCACCCAGGTCTCCTCTTAAAGATGCTTATGGAAAGGACGGCCCTCCTACAAGCTTCTGTCTGGGTTTAAAACAAAGTCCAGACCCTCACACACTGCTGATGGGAATGTAAAACGGTACAACTACTTTGAAAAGCAGTTTGGCAGTTTCTTAAAAAGTTAAACATACTTGCTATAGGATCCAGCCATTCCACTCCTAGATATTCGCCCATAAGAAATGAAAATGTGGGTTCGTGAAAAGACCTGTGCACGAACGTTCGTAGCAGCTTTATTTCCAATAGCCTCCAACTGGAAACAATCCAAGTATCCATCAACCCATGAAGACATAAACAAAATGTGGTACCTACATTTGATGGAATACTATTCAGCAATCAAAAGGAATGAATGACATGGGCAATGATATACAACTCTAGCAAATGCAAACTAATCTTCAGTGACAGAGAGAAGATCAGTGGTTGCCTGAAGGGGAAGTTGGGAAGGGGTGGAAAGAAGAGAATAAAAAGGCCTGGGGAAACTTTTGGAGAGAATGGATATGCTCCTTACCTTGATTATAGTTCTTTGGAATTCTTTTCCTCCTCCACTTCCACACCCACTCCTAGGCTGGGACAAAGAAGCCTGGGTGTATGAATATAGCAAAACTTATCAATGTGCAGTTTATTACATGTCAATTATACCACAATAAAGCTGGTCAACAAAATTTTCAAAACCGAAGTCCAGGAGAGAGAAGGCGTCATGGCTTAGTGAAAGAGTCAAAGCTCTCTCAGGGAGAAAGCGCTTCCTTCCTGGCTTGGCATGAGCTGACGTGTCAGCCTGTTCTTCCTGGAGACTCGACCAGCTAATTTATACTTGAAATCGCCCCTACTGCTTTGGAACTCAATGGTTTTGCTTTCCATTTGATAGTTATGTTCTGAAATGGCCAGCAAAGAATATTTAGGAAATATTAGGTCTGATGAACTGAAGGAACAATGGAAATGTAGGTGATTTTTAGGAGAAAAGAATGTGTCCCTATTTGTTAGATTTATAGGGTTTGCTACATGGTCAACTAAATTGGCCTTATTTGCACCTGTAACTCTTTTCTTAAATGTTTAGAAGAATTCATTTACTCCTTCGAAATAAATGTGTATTTACATCGCTTTAAATGAATGCATGGCATTCGTTGTATTGACAAACCGTGATTTATTTAGCTTTCTTTATTAACCTTCTTGTCAGATATTTACATTATTTCCAATGTTTTACTGTTACACATCAGAGCAGACAATTTGGTCAAGAGCAATTTGGCCAAAAGCAAATTGATTAAGCTGTCAGTGTGGTTGGGATGTTGAATTCGTGGATAATGAAAAGTTTTAGTCACTATGTTTATACAAAGAGGAGATTTTTGTGCTCCAAGGGGAAATTTTGCTTGGAATGATTTTGCAAAGTTTTATGCATCTTTCAGCAATGTCATCTATTTTTTAATGTAAAGTTTTTGTTTGTGTTCTATTTTCCTACTTTTAAATGTCTCCATATTTCCAGTCAGTGATGCTCTGTTTGGGATTAAGAAGGAAACATCCTAACTAACCATCACCTATATGATGGAAACCACCTAAGTGTTGGTTATTTCATGCCTTGTGCAGAGCGCTCAAGATTTATGACATGTGCACCAGTGATTGAAAAATTCATCTTGGTTCCATTTGCTAAATAAAAACTTTCAGGAAAACATGGTTAAATAAACAGAAAAAGAATCAGTTACTAAAAAGAAAACTGATTTTTTTAAGTGCCAATAAAGCTCCCACGCTTATCCCTAGCCAGGCTGAGAAAGGAGAATAGCATCCTCTGAGATCCAGGAAGTGGGCTCACACTCAGCCAGGCCATGTTGTTCTCCTGGTGGACAGACACCATCTCACAGAACGTCAACATCAGACAAGGCCACTCTGCAACCGTGATGAAGTGAACAAAAAAACAAGGTCACTGCAACACACCAGACATCTCCCGCTCTCTGCTAACATGAGCCCTGCTGCTTCATCCATGATAGCTTTAGTCTGCCTGCCATATTGGTGGGATTTATTGTGATACCCAATCCTAGAATTGCCCCTGCTTTCCGACAGCATCCAATCCAGGGTGAGCCTGCTCCCTTCCACCTTCCCCCAAACTACCCAACTGAAGCCCCAATCCTATCCTAGTTTCCTCCTAACACCCATGGCATGCATTCCCCCTCATGGCAACCAGTGATAGACCCAACTTGCTCAACGACAGGGGTGTTCTTGGTGGTCCTGGGCTGAAAGGCATTGGCAAGATTCTTTTTTTTCAATTTTATGTTCCTTTTGTTTATTTATTTCAATAGCAAAGCCCTCTCTTTACAGGCAAACTAGACAGGCACAAAGGAGAGAGACCAACAATTAACCGACCCTCTCAGAGACAACCATTGTTGACAGATCAGTGTATGCCTTTCCTGATTTCTGTACATATATGTTACTATTTTCATCTTTATAAGTAGGACTAAATTATTCTATTTTGTAACTTGATTTTTTTTTCAACCTATATCATGACAATGCTGGTTACAGTTCAAGTGTTAACTTGGCTAGGCTATGGTGCCTGGTTGTTTGGTGAAACACTAATCTAGTTGACTTTAAGTAAAAGAGGTTACCTTTAAATAATTTGGGTGGGCAGTATCCAATCAGTTGAAGGCCTTAAGAGCAAAACCAGGTTTCCTGGAAAAGAAGGAATTTTGCCTCAAGACTTTAACATAGATGTCTTGCCTCAGTTTCCAGCCTGGCAGCCTGCCCTACAAATTCAGACTGGCAGCCCCCACAAATCATGTGAGTTAATTCCTTAAAAAACTCTTTCTCTTCCTCTCTCTCTCTCTCTGCCCCCCTCTCTCAATTCTGTTTCTTTGGAGAACTCTGACCATCTTTTGATGTAAACAGAGGCGTATATTTCTGTCACACCTCTTCTGTACATACAATATACAATATGTCTACTGTACATATAATGAAAAGCATCCATGTTAGGCTTCTGCCACCATTTAAGCAACTCCCTATTGACAGACATAAAACTTGTTTCCTGCTTCTCATTATCATTAGCAGCCCAGAAGCATGTTTAATTGGCTAAAAGGGAATTCGAAATTTATAAAGTGGAGAAAAATAAAACCCCAACATTTCTGAAAAATATTTTGTGTCTGAAGGTCCAAAGGTCATAAAGCTACCCCACCATGGATCAAAATGACCCCTCCCCGGGATTGGTTGTTTCAGCCAAATTCTCATAGAAACAAAACCAACTCTTGCAACCGGTGCATTTCCAACCAAATCAAATGAAGCCACTGTAAACAAGGCTATGACAGGGCATTCTTATAATTAAATTCTTGCACACATCCTGAAAAATAGTTCCTTAAATTCTCAGAAGTGGAATTGCTGAGTCAAGCAACCTGCACTTTTAAAGCTTGAGATCTATAATTCTCCCCTTGGGATTCATTCCAGATCAGGTGTTTATAAGACAAAGTTTTTGAGGACCTCCTATATGCCAGGCTGGATGAGGCCTGGATACAGAGACACACAAGCTGCATCCTTGGCTTCAAGGGACTGATGGCTGAGGCGCACTTGCCTTTCTACCTAGGACAGTGACCCAACAGAAGGCACTCAAGAGATATTTGTTACTATGACCAAGGGGATAAACGAATGAATAAATGTGTATCAGTTGGCTTTTGCTAGGTAGCAAACCACCTTGATGGCGTAAAACAACAAACAATTGTTATCTTTCATGATTCTGTGGGTCAGTGGTGGTTCCTCTTGTCTGGGCTGGCTTGACCGGTCTCTCCAGTCAGCTGCAGGCTCGGCGTGGGCTGCGTGAGCCAGCACGGCCTCTCATATCTGGAGCAGGCAGGCTGGCTGGTACTGAAGGGCCTCAGCTGGGATGGTTCGTGTCTGCTCCACATGGCCTCTCATCCTCCAGTAGGCGAGCCCAGGCTTGTTCCCCTGGGGACTCAGGGTTCCAAAGACCAGCAAAGAGGTCATGCCCAGGCACGAGCACATTTCCAATCCCTACCTGGATCACATTTGCCATTGTCCCATCGGTCAGATGAAGTCTCCCAGCCAAGCCCAGAGTTAGTATGGATGAGTGTGAATATAGGGTGTGGTATAGGAACGGGAACATGGCGGCATTTCCCGTCCGGAAAAGGAGTGCTTCTGATTCCAAGCTCACAGGCTGAGTCCATTTACCTAAATGCCTTGATTCATCGTTTCTGAAATGACACTTTGGGCCCTGAACTTTTCCACTAATGTGTGTGTAGCTCTGCCTTCAAAGAAATGACCCAACGTGTGTGGTTCTGGAGGCCATGGCTCAGAAAACCGTTTCTGGGGAGACGGAAGGCGGGCCTGGAATACATGATCACCACCCTGTGTTCTGACCTTTTTCTTAACAAGTGTGGAGAATGATAACTCAGTGTTGCTGGGGCCACCAGTGACTTATTTGATCTCTCCTCACGAACACAGATAAAGTTCATCCACGACGCAGGCTCCCCATCACACAGCCTCTTGGCTCTGCAGACGTCATCTTTCCACTTGCTCAGCAGTTGCAAAGTGATTTAATGTGAAATTCCTTAGCATCAATTAAACGTTGGTCTCAGGATGGCAACAGAGAGACCGCTGGGGGAGCAAAGGGGCGCCTTTCATTAGATGAATTTGTGCAGATTTTCAAAGAACAGTTGCTGAAATGATCCTTTCACAACCACTTCTCGCCTGGAAATCGCTGCCTCCTTTTAAGCACATGTGGCATGTTGGAAACAGGAGAAAATAGTTGGTAGAAATCTCTCACATTCTTTACTTGAGAGGGCACAGAGGTTAATTTGGGAAATAGTTCTCTAATGGAAGCCAGATTTGGGGAAAGTGAGGAAACAGATTTAAAAATCACGTCTCCTGTGCGGTGGAGACGGACGCGTTGTGACGGTGTGGGCCCCGGGACACGGTGCTGTCTGCATCAGTTAGGCCAATAGGATGATCTTCATAGCCGCAATGTATTCTCCCTTTTGGGGCCCAGGGTTCAGGAGAGTGTTCTACGAGCTGTTTATCGTCTGAATTGTTAGGTTCTCAGAAAGCTTTTTGAGAGCATCATATGGAAAAGCATCCCCTGAAAACACAGATTCAACCTGGCTTACCTTCTAATCCTTCCCTTTTCTGTAGCCCCCACTCCACACACACACACCCCCGCCCATGTTGTCACCCCAGGAAGGGTGTAGAACAGTGCTTCTCAAATTATCTGGCGTAAAGGATCAGTCTTTTAGATTTCTAATCCACTGCAGACCACTACTTTCATAAAATACAATAAAAATAAATTAATAGAAAACTGCTTATATAAATATATAAAACAGGCATACAGAATACAAGCGCAACATCTTTATTATTAGACGGAGCAGACATCAAAGTACTCAGTTGAATTGTTATAAAGGTTTTTAAACACTTACTCTCAATTTCTATACTTAATTTGTTGCCAACTGGTACCCAGTGGGTGGACCACACTGCACACAGCTCTGATGTAGAACCCCATTTTGGCAATGGACTAGAGGCCCAACAAGCATCCATTCGTTCATTCATTCATTCATCTGTCCTGCACACATTTATGGAGCCTGTGTTCCACAGCAGGAGCTCTGTGAAACACTGCCAGTTAAAGGTAAGACAAGGAGCCTGTCTGGTGTGGGGTGGACACAGAAGCCAGCACATCCGACTGGTGTGGGGGGCTCGGACTGGGTAGCAGAGGTTGGTGGGAAGAGCAGCTCACCCAGGTGCGAGGGGTCAGAGAAGGCTAGTTGGAGGAGGGGGCATCTAAGCCAAGTCTAGACAGAGGAGGGAAAACTGGTTCAGTGGAAAGAGGGTCTAGGAAGGTGAGAGGGACTGGAAGGAAGAAGTCCTTTCCAGGAGGAGGGAAGGGCATTTGCAGACGTCTCGGTGTTTGAGGCAGAGCAGGTGGTTGAGTTTGCCTGGGTGTAGAGGTGGAGAAGGGGAGACAGGAGGCTGGAGGCGGCTGGGGGGGGGGGGGGGGCGGGGGGGGGGGCTGGGGGGGTGAGAAGCAGTGGAGGGCCCAAGGCTATGCCAAGGAGAAAGGCTTCATCCTGAGGAGCAGAGGGAGCGCTGGGGGGCTCAAGCAGGGAAGCCCAGGAGCAGATGTGCACTTTAGGAGGCTCCCTGTGGGTGGAGAGGCTGGAGGGAGGCAAGGCCGGAGGCTGAAGACCAACCAGGGGCCGCTGCTGACACCCAGCTTGAGATGTTGGCTTGTGGGCCCGCTTTGTGGAGTGGCCCTGAGTGGCGGCACACAGCCTGGAGAGACAGAGGCAGGGCCTACAGGACGAGAGGACAGGTTATTGGTAGAAGAGAGGGAAAGGAGGCTTTGAGAGGCCTGGAGCCCAGAATAATGTTGGGTGTGGGCTGCCCCGAGCTGGCCCAATGAAGGGTGGGGTGGAGGCAGCCTCCCACTGCAGCTTTCCCACCAGCAGCCTGGTGCCATTCAGAATCCATCACGCGGCCCAGATAGAAGGCTTTCCTTGGGCTTCCCGTTAAAAACTGCTAGTTTCCCTGCTTCATCCAAATTACAGGAAAGCAGTCAAGCCTTGATCAAAAGAAAAGGATTCATCTACACCGTGTTGAAAGAAAACCAACTCAGAACAGTAGGCTTGCAGTCCTTAAAGCGCTGAGTCCCGCCTCTTGCTTTGCTTGAACGACAGCCACAACTTCCCGAAGCCACGGTTTGATGTCTCTAACGCGTGCCACACGCTTTTCTGTCTTTGTTCCTCAGGGCCGCTGTGACTGAAGCGCGATGTGTTTGATGTTGAAATCACGCAACATTCTGCCAGCATCAGTTAAACGGCGAATCTTGTACGAATAATTCAGTTGGTGTTTAGGAGGGAACTGAACCAGATTTTGTTGATATGTTTATTTTTACACGCCAAGGGGTCCATGTGCGGGAGGGCCCCAGGTAGCTGGGCAGAAATGGAGGCAGCGTGATTTCTACAGGCGGACCCCGGGTCTCCCTCCTTCCTCCTCTTACAGGTGCCACACCACCCAGAAGACCCGGGGTCTCCAGGACGGGGCTAGAGTACCTGCTTCTGGGGCACTTGTCTCAGGAGCAAATCGAGTTCATTGAAGGACCTTCCTCGGTGTCGGCTCACAGGCAGAGTCAGCACCCCCGGTGCAGTGGGAAGTCGGGGAGGGAGGAGGGAGTCTTCCCTAACTAAATGCAAATGATGGGGCCCATTCATTACGAGTCTCTGCAGCTGGATTTCAATGCCTCATCACCCATCTGGAGCAGTAAGGACTTTGATTAGATCTTTTTCCTTAAAAAAAAAAAAAAAAATCCACGAGTTGCTTGAGGACCTGCAATTCTTGTTTCATCTATGTATCCCCATGTCTAGAATTATGACCAGCACATAGTAGGTGCTTAGTTAGTCTGCGGACTAGGCGAATGGATGCATTGTAATTCTCCCTATACCTGCTTTTATTTGTTTGTTTCCTTCCCCCTATAGGAGCAGGGGTCATCTTTGTCTGAAGGAGTATTATTTCCCCAGCATCTAGCACAGGGCCTGGCCCCGTGTGAATGCTAGATAGAAACTGGTTGAATGACGGAATGGATGCATGATGACAGCACAGCTGCCAGGCCTTACCAGGGCTGTGCCCAGCCCACTGCCAATTACCCAGGAGCCTTGCTCTGGCTGTTGCAGTCTCTCCAGCCCACCCGCCATGGGAGCAGCCCTAACCTGTGACTGCACTGGTATAGAAATACCCTGGGTCTCCTCTGGGATGTTCTATGTGACTCCAGAGTTCCCCAGTGGGACGAAGCTCCCTTTAATCTCAGAGGTAGCTGGCTCGGTAATGTCCTCTTTATCGGCTGCCTCCCCTTGTCTCACGTCCCCACTAAGGTTGTTCTCAGGATCACCCCCCAAATAAACGACTTGCATTTGAATCTTTATCTCAGGCTCAGCTTCTGGGGAAACCCAAACTAAGACAGACAGACGTCTTGTCTCCCAGTGAGGATGGCTCCCCTGGAGAGAGAGTGCTCTTCCCCTCCCAACGTTTTATTTAGAAAAATTTCAAACCAAAGAAAAATCGAAAGAATATATACACTTTCGGCCGGTTTCATGAATCAATAAAATTTTCCCACAATTGCTTTATCTCTCCTACTCCCTCTTCCTCTCAACATATATTTATATAAACATTATAATTATATAACATGTTATATTTTAATTTGATTATATTTAATAATGTATTTGGGACAAATATATATAGAGAGAGACTCTTCAGTGAGAAACATTATAAGATAATTGACTCTCTTATAAAACTGATACATTTTATGTAAAAAAATTATTTTTTATATATATATATTTTTTTCCTGAACTATCTGAAAGTGAGTTACAGACTTCATGAAATTTAGCCTGTGTCTGCCAGACAAGGGTGTCCTCCTACATAACCGAAAATGCCATGATGACACCCAAGAAACTTACCACTGATGCAATGAGACTCTCTAACATACAGGCCATATTCAGATTTCCCCAGTTGTCCCAATAACGTCCTTTTTAGCTGTGGGACGGTGTGTCTTTATACCGTACCCCGAGTTCCTCCCCTCCCCGGCCCTAACACAGTGCCCTCTGGACACAGCGAATAGCTGTTAAATTCAGGCCCAAGGAACAGAATGGAATGGATCTCCTAAGACCGGGAGGTGGAGTTTTAGTCATGTGCTTCTGGCAGAGGGACAATATTGCACTAGATTGTGAGGCATTGCAGGGCTCCCTGACTCTGAAGCGAAAGAGCCGAGGGTGCACACGAGGTCCCCCCACAATCGCCCCCTTCATCCTTGAAACCCACTTCCCACAGAGGCCTGGGACTGGGAGGGGTGATTCCTCCCTCTGGGCCCACCATGTGTGTGGCTCTCAGTCCAGTTCCTAATTTTTGATGGTTCTGGCAATTACCAGAGTTTTGTTTTAATTGCAAGGAAAAGAAAACATAACCCAAAAGGATGGTCCCGGAAATCCAATGACCATCCTTGGTGTTCAGGACTGGCTGTGTAATTTGCAGGGCCCAGCATGAGATGAAAATGTAGGCCCCTTGTTCAAAAATTATTATGAATTTCAAATGGTGACAGCAGAGCGTTAAACCAAGAGCAGGGTCCTTCTAAGAGGGACCCTGTGTGATTGCACAGGACATATACCCCTGAAGGCACCTCTGTTGGCATTTGTGTGTAGCCTGGATTCACCGAAGGCCTTGTCAAGCTTAAAGGTTTACACTGAAAGCAGTGACAATGGACTTGAAGGTCTTGTGGCACACTTGAAGGCATTAAAACCAAAAGACTTAACCCAACCCCAAACTGTCAGAATGATAATACCCCGTGATCTCCTCGGGATGATAGCGTCTTCGGTTCCTATAAAGGCCTCTGCAGGTATCACATATCCACTCTGTCGCCTTGTAGCACACGTCAGGTCTGAGAGGGAGTTCCTGCCTTAGCCCTGCTCATTTACCTACTCATCAGACAAGCTCTCGTGCAGACTGTAAACCCCTCTTCCGTTAGGGCTGGTTTGGCGTTGGGCCATTCCTCTTCCCTGCCCTCCTGTTCCGTTCCACGAGGCCCACTCCTCAGCTCCACATTGCACAGAATATTGTGAAGCAGCATCAGCAGCATTGGGGCAACATGAGGTTTTCTGTTCCTCCTCTTTCCTTTCCTCCTCTGATGCAATTCCCAGAAAAGCAGACTTCGGGGAGTTTATGTTTGCATACATAGCGCACCACAGTTTTGTAAAAGACGTGTTTCTCTTGTTTAGCTGTTTCCCTCTGAGGACTCAAAAGGACAGAATTGCTGCCACTATTTCATTGTGGAGCCAGGACCCTGGAGGGGGAGAGCAGCAAGGGGGAGATGCATCATTATGCGGGGATCTTGGCAGGACTGGGAACAGACGGCAGTGGCGGGAGGGGACCCAGGGAGACCAGAGCAATAAGGGTTCCAAAGGCCCACTTTTATGCACCAAAGAATGACTTGCTGGGAAAAATTAATGTTTTGCTTTTCCTCTGGACTCCACATGTACACATCTCATCATAAGACTCCCCTGCTTGTAATAGCCTATATGTAAATTCCCCCCAGACTTGATGGGCACCACTAAGAGGACAAAGCGGAGACCCTTGGTGGCAGCCAAAATAAATGTTATGCCATGATGGGAATTTGACAGCACATCTGTGAAGGGTTGGAGGCCGGGCACCCTCACGAAGGTGTGTGGTTAAAAAGCAACTGTGAGCTTGTGTCCCAAGTCCCCGTCCTCAGCAGAGAGAGATACAAAGCAGAGATTTCAACAAAAGTCTGGAACAAGTAAACATTGCCAGAGGGAGAAACTCGAAACTTCTTCTTGTCAACAGGAAACGGCTCCCTTTTGGTATGTGGGACCCAGAAGCAGTCAGAAGCAGTGTGTGGAGCCCTGATTTTCTTTTCCTGGGATGTAATAAAAATAGCTATTCTTTGGCTGTAAATAAATGACTCCTCCCCCAACATCATCACCACTATTGAGAGCAGTAAGCAGGACTGAGGGCTGCTGTGAGCCAGGATTCTGCAGGGGTGCATTGTGCCTGTTCCCTATGGAGGGAGATTTCCTCTGTGCTGCCCTTCTCTCTGGGACAAGCAGGAATTCGTCTCCAGAACAGAGAAGAGGAGGCCTCCGGAGATTTGGAGTGAAAAAAAGAGGCCTGGGGCAAAGAGAGGTTGTCAGTGGATCCACAGCAAGACCTCATCAGGCCTATGGACTCTTCATTTCGGAGCCTGTGTCCACCAGTGTTCTTTTCTGGCCACTGGCAGACTTCTACGGTAGCTGGGAGTCCTTTGCCTTGAAAGCCAGTTGACCTTAGGGAAGGTGGGCAATTAAGCCCGGAGGAGTGAGAGAGTGGGCAAGTTCAGAGCTAATGAGTGAGTCATGGCCAAGGTTGCAACAGGAGAGGCGGTACAAGCTCAGAGAGCAACAGCAGAAAGATAATTCCAACCCACCAAAGAGGAGGCACGCCCACCATCTGAACTCCAACACTGAGAAACCAAACAGCCCTCGGAAGACCCAGAGAGTACACAGGACCAGGGTGCAGGCAGAGAGGAAGGGTGGAGGGAGGCAGGGATGCCACTAGAAGACACAAGCCCAGCCATTAGCTTGAGGATACCCACACGTGTGATTGCCACACAAGGTGGAGTCATAGGTTTCTCAAGCACCCACTAGTGCTGTGCTGGGGCCTTAAGGTGGGCTCAAGAAGCAGGCGGAATCTCTGTTCTCAAGGTTCTTATATTCCCGGGACTGTGCAGGGAGGCGAGCCTAACCAATGAGAGGTGAGTGCAACAGGAAATCTGCCAGTTATCGCAAACTTAGTGATCCCCATGTGCTGCCCTGAAGAGAGTATGCGTGGAGGGTGCTGGGACAGATCATCAATACTTAAAAATAGTTTAAAATAAAAAAAATCATTGAATCCCAATCTCACCTGGATAGAAAAGTCGTGCCCGGTTATCATGCTGTGGGGGCCGAGGGGCCCC
Source organism: Equus quagga (assembly GCF_021613505.1). Taxonomy (NCBI): domain Eukaryota; kingdom Metazoa; phylum Chordata; class Mammalia; order Perissodactyla; family Equidae; genus Equus; species Equus quagga. Next base: position 116,669,573 of record NC_060267.1, read on the forward strand.
GGGAACCGTGTGGAAATGCAAGCAGAGCTCATTTTGGGCAAAGACTTCTGCAGTAGCCTGTGGCCTGAGAAGACTCCCCTTCGCTCCCCGCACGGCACCAAGGCCGTGCTCCGTGCTCCACGCTTGATGCTGCGGATGGGTGGGTGCTGGGCCAGGACGGGTGGAGGACGAGGCCCCTAGACTTGGTTACTCATGGTTTTGGTCTGCTTCTTAGTTTTTACCACCTGTGTGTATATCCCCAAGGCCTCTTCCATCCTTCACCTGGTTTCCGCGGGTAACCAAGCGGAGGCAGATCCCCCAAAATGAGGTTTATGCTCACTGAGACAAAGGAGTGGGAAGACCCGGCCCCACCTCCACCTGGTGGTGGGCGGCGGTGCAGAGCTTCAGCCTGGCTACTCAAAGTGTGGTGAGAAGACCAACAGCATGAGCGTCACCTGGGGATGTCTTAGAAACGCAGGGTCTCAGGCCCACCCCTGACTTGCTGAATCAGAATCTGCATGTTAACCAGATCCCCAAGTGAGACGTGCTGCTTAGAGCACAGGCTCACCACTTGAAAAGACCAGGGGCTCTATGACTGCGGACAAGCCATACAGCCTTTCTGAGCCTCAGTCTTCACATCTGTAAAATAGGCATCGAAGAATAGCATCCATCAGAGAGTGTTGTCTTCGGAGTAAAATAAAACAATCCATGTGCAGCCTTTAACACAGGGAGCCCAGAATAAGTGCCTAAAATATTGTCATTATTAACCAGATTATTACCTCCTGACCACGTGACCTTGGGCCAGTGACATCGTCTTTTTCTGGAGTCCAGCTAAGGGCACTGTCTACTGAGCCCTCGTGTTAAGTTCTTGCTTCAACATACCCCATTTTCCTTGGCTTAATAATTGGTAGAATTACAAAAGGCCAGAGCCAGAAAGAAAGGAAATTTGAGAGTTTCTAGGGAGCCTCTCCTCTCTACTTCCCAGCTGAGAAACTGAGTCCTGGGACTTGCCCTGCCTGGAACCACAGTGCTAAGGACTGGCAGAGCCGGGCGAGCGTGCTTCTGCATGCCCTGTCCAGAAACGATCCCCATGATGAAAACAGCAGCTTTTGTGCTGTGGCAGCGACTTGGTGCCAGACACCAGACTCAAGCTTTATCAACAGACGCTCTCAGAGTTGACTAACATGCCCAAGGCCACAGAGCCGCTGGGGACAAGCAAGGGCGCCGGTGGAATCTGGTTTGTTGACCGCCGCTGTTCCCAGCCAACCCTCCCCTTCCGACCCATACCCTCCGGGAAAGCTCCCCGCAGGAGAGCAGGCCAGGGTGTGGGCGCTCCAGGGTATCGAAGGTTCTGTGTCTTGCTCTGGGTGGTAGATACAGGAGTATTCATTTTACTGTTGCTCTTTAAACTGTACAAATATGTTTACACACACGTTGTATACAACAAATATTGCACATCCGAACATAACTTAAAAACAAATAGAAAAGAATAGAAGGGGCATGTTGCAGGTGTTCCCACTCCTGGGGTGGTCTCAAGGCAGGAAGCTGGGGGTTTGGGCTTGATATGAAAGCAGGTAAAATTATCCAGGGTTTAGCCCAGGAGCCCCACGGTTAGCCCTTTGACAGGGCCTGCGGGGGCAGGGAGGGTGGGCTGAGCGTTTAGAAATGTTTCTAAAACTGGGCCGTGAAGAGAATGATGTGCCTCTCGTGTTCCACAGCCTCAGGTTCAGACAGGTGGCGTAGCTTGTTCTCTTTCACTGGTTTCCCAAGTCGTCAGGGGAACTCTTAATGGTTGTGTTAATGGCAGGGACATTTATGACGGTGGAAATTCAGAAACCACCTAAAAGTCCATGAATAGGGACAAATTGAATAATGTATGGTGCCTCCATATGAGGGCTGGCCACCAAAAGCCATTTGAAAACCAGGACACAGAGATGGTAACAAGGACTTTAGCTATAGCTGTGGCCCTCTGCTGAGGGTGTTCTCCGTGCCAGGCGCTGGCCCCCATTCTGGTAAGTCGTTCTCACAGTGCATCCCCATTCTACAGATGAGGACAGGGAGGTTCAGAGAGGTGGGATTATTGGGTCAACACCCCACAGCTGTGATGTGGAACGATGTTCATGACATCATAAATTTAAAAAGTAGCTTATATATGGGCTGGCCCGGTGGTGTAGCAGTTAAGTTCCCGTGCTCTGCTGTGGTGGCCCCGGGTTCACAGGTTCCAATCCCAGGTGCAGACCTACACACCACTCATCAAGCCACGCTGTGGCAGCATCCCACATAAAATAGAGGAAGACTGGTACAGAAGTTAGCTCAGCAACAATCTTCCTCAAGCAAAACGAAGAAGATTGGCAACAGATATTAGCTCAGGGCCAATCTTCCTCACACAAAAAAAAGAAAAACAAACAAAAATAAATAAATAAATAAATAAAAAGTAGCTTATAACACGGGATGTGTGATATTGTTTGTTTTATACACAAGATCCAATAATAGGGGATTGGTGATGTAAATTACTTCATTTATAAGCCCAACTGATGGACAGCTCTGAGGCCACTGAAAATAAGGCTGTAAATTTCTAATAGTTGACACAGGAGGAGTTCATGACATAGTAAATTAAAAACAAATGAGGCTGGGGCTGGCCCAGTGGTGCAGCGGTTAAGTGTGCATGTTCTGCTTCAGCGGCCCAGGGGTTTGCTGGTTCGGATCCTAGGTGTGGACATGGCACCGATTGTCCAACCATGCTGTGGTAGGCGTCCCACATATAAAGTAGAGGAAGATGGTCATAGATGTTAGCTCAGGGCCAGTCTTCCTCAGCAAAAAGAGGAGGATTGGGGGGCTGGCCCCGTGGCCAAGTGGTTAAGTTCGCACGCTCTGCTGCAGGCGGCCCAGTGTTTCATCAGTTCTAATCCTGGGCGTGGACATGGCACTGCTCATCGAGCCATGCTGAGGCAGCATCCCACATGCCATAACTAGAAGGACCCACAACTAAGAATATACAGCTATGTACCGGGGGGCTTTGAGGAGAAAAAGGAAAAATTTGAGGAGAAAAAAAAATCTTTAAAAAAAAAAAGAGGAGGATTGGCAGCAGTTAGCTCAGGGCTAATCTTCCTCAAAAAAAAAGAAAAAAAGCTAAGGCAGTATTTTCAGTATAATTCCACTTTGTAAATGCATGTGTGCGTGTAATCAGTGGTTTTAAAGTGAGGGTGATTTTGCGCCTTAGGGGACATATGGCAGTGTCTGAGGCATATTTGGTTATCACAAATATAGAAGCCAGGGAAGCTGTTACACATCCTGCAAGGCACAGGAAAGCCCCATAACAAATAATTATCCTACCCAAAATATCAGTGGTTACATACACACACACACACACACACACATACAGTCTTGTGCCGCATAATGATGTTTTAGTCAACAATGGACCACATATACGACCGTGGTCCCCTAAGATTAGTACCATATAGCCTAGGTGTGTAGCAGGCTATACCATCCAGGTTTGTGTGAGTGCACTCTGTGACGTTCACACAAGGACAGAATTGCCTAACGACGCATGGAAGTGATACACACACAAACACATCCAGATACATATTCATGCAGAGAGAAAGAAAAAGTCTGGAAGAGATATTTCAGAACGTTGGCGGTCATTATCTCTGGATGTAAGGTGAATTTTTTTCCATTTCTCTCTTTTCTTTTTTTTTTCAACAAGGAGCACGATGAAGGGGAGGAGGTGGAATTATACAGAGTTGCCTTCGAAATGGTTCAGCTGAAGACAGGCAGTCGGGGGAAGGGGTTGGGGAGGACAGTCTGCAGGGGATCAAGGCGATGCCTGTCAAGCCTGGCCTCTTGGGAAGGGTTACCCTGATTCTGAAGCTTGGGTAAAAACCCAGCCCAGGAGAACCTGTGCGGAACTGTCTGAGGGCTGGTGTCCCTGCAGGGGAAGCCCCCCGCGCGGGGAGGTCAGATCCCGGAGCTGGAGGTGACCTCGGCAGGAGGCGTGTGCGCACCAGCGCCGAGGCCGGCTTTGTTGCCGTTATTAATGACGGGGCTCGAATACCCTCACCTGCTCCTCACGCTGTGCGCCGGCTCTGCTTGCTCTTTGCCTGTTTACAGACCAGTAACGCTGCAGACCGGGCGGCGGTTCCTGAACCACCTGGGTCACGGCGCCTTACGGGAAATAAAGAGAGAGACAATAGCGTCCCAGCTTAAAACAGAAAGGCTCCAGCAGCTGCTTAGCAACTCTTGTGTAGGCTCCCTCCCAGGGCCGAGGAGCAGACATAAACCATCCCATAAAAACAGGGCAAGAGGGGCCCAGACAATGGCTGGAAACTCACAAGGGCTCCTGGCAAGTTTCCTGAAAGCCCGGGTGAAAACCCAGACAGTGCTCCACAAAGGGCCGCCTCCTGGGCCACCTCATAAACTCTGCTCCCCATCCAGGGGGAGCGTGTGCCTCTGTGCGGCCGCCGACTGCTGTGTTCCAATGCTCGAACCAGACCGCAGGTTCCCAGGGCTGAGGGCTGGTCAGGTGCCCTCCCATCCCATCATCCCCGCTCAGTTCTGGAAGAGATAACAGCTATGCTCAGCTCCTTCTCCATGCACGCTGGAGAAATCTCTTTCCTGCTAGGATTTTCAAATCAGTGTCAAGCATCTGAACTAAATAGATTCCGGGACCTGTGGCTGCGATGGCAAATAGACTTCAAGGCTCGTGCCAACTCTGAGTGATGGGAGGGGGCTGTCTGGAGTGCGGGGTTGACTCTGCCCAGGAGAGTGGGAAGTGAGTTGCGACTGCCCAGCTCTGTGGGTTGCAGGTGTATGCACGGGGAGTTGAGCGCAGTGCCTCTCCGTTCCTGCTTTAGTCCTTGACCAGACTTTCCACCCGGTTATTCCCAATTGATCTGGAATTTCTAATACTGCCATTTCAGCGGGCAATTATTGTCAATTCCAATGGCAGTAATTTTACAGATTACCAGCATCAGAGTAACTTTGGGGACTTGTCAAATGCAGATTTCTGGACCCCAATTACCTTCATTAGAATACTCTGAGGGACTTTTCCAACAGCGCCAACTCTGGGCCCCACTCCAGAACTCCTAATATAGAATATCTTGGAGGTGGGTACAGGAATCTTTACCCTTATCAACACCTGCCCCGCCCCCACCAGATGGTTCCTATGCACACCAAAATCAGAGAACTATAAACCTAGAGAGGTTGTTCCTACCCGGACTTTCATATCTAAGAAAATTCTTAAAATCACTATTCTAGATTGCGTTATGGTGATTTTAAAATATATCCAATATTCTTTAATATCCCTCCCTTAAAAAGGTGGAGCCTAATTCCCCTCCCCTAAGTGTGGGGTGGACTCAGGGACTCACTTATAATGAATAGAAGGTGGAGGATGTGACAGAGTATGACAGGCGAGATTAGGGCACAAAGGCATTGTGGCCTCCTCCTTGCTCTCTTGGATTGTCTGCTTTGAAGGCGTCAGCTGTCGGGTTGTGAGAACACTCAGGTAGTGCTATGGGGAGGCCCATGTGGAGAGAAACTGAGGCCTCCTGCTAACAGCCAAGTGAGTGAGCCATCAGGAGGCCCCCATCAAGCCTTCAGATGACAGCAGCCCCAGCGGACGTCTTGAGCGCAACCTCCTGAGAGACCCTGAGCCAGAAGCACTCAGTTAAGCAGCTCCAAAGTGCCTGACCCACAGAAACTGAGATAATCAACGTGCGTTGTTTGAAGCTGCTAAATTAGGGGATTATTTCTTATGCAGCAATCGATAACTGATGCGCGAGTCAAAACACAGGGCTGCACTATTAACCTAGGAAACCACTCCTGGCAGGGAGAGCCTAACTTCTCCAAGAAGAAGGCTTTACTTGCCTTCAGCCAATCCTCTGCACAGAGCTAGGGGGATTCTGCAGGCAGACTGTCCCCCAAGCCATCTGAGGCCCAGCCAGGCTGCTGTCCTTCCAGGAAGCCCAGAGCTGTGTTTGCCCAGAGGAGTTCTGTTTGCTGTCCCACCAGTGTGTATATGCCCTTTGCCCTGCCTCCCAGTGTGGGTGGTAAGCCCTTCACAAAGCTCACAAAGCCGTGAACACTTGGCCTACCCTCCTCCCCACTCTCATGGCCAGCGTGTCCCCTCCCTACATGCACGGGACGTTTCCCAGTCCCTGAGCACCCGAGCATCCACGTCTGCGTGCCTCTGCTCAGACGTTCCCAGGACGCCCTTCCACGCCCTTGGGTCACATCCTCTAGAGCCTTTCTCAGCTTCCCCAAGTGTCTTCCGTGCAGTATTGGGGCCCTTCCTCTGCTCCACCAGCACTGTGTACACCCCGGGAATGATGTAAACCTTATCTTACAGTCTAAGTTTTGATTCGGGCGTCTAGTTCTTTTGGAGGAGATTGGTTTGAGCTGGGAAGTACCTGCAAATAGAACTTCTCTTTGTTTCTTCTTCGGGTCTAGCTCAGTGGCTCTCAATGTTAGTGTGCCTAAGATGCCTGTGCAGGGTAATCTATGCAATCTGAACGTATATACAGTTCTGCATTTAATATACAATTGAAGAGCGTGGGGCGACCTTGACTTCCGCGATTTGCACCTTATGCACTTGCAGTGACTCCCATCCTTAGAGGGATTCCACTGTACTCACTCGTCTAGAATCACAGACTGCATGCTGGAAAGAAGCTTTACGATAATCTAGGCCTGTAGTTCTTAGATTTTGGTGTATATACTCCTTTGATAACATAATGAAGACTATCATGGTATTCTCACTGGAAAACTGAAATTCCTGCTTGAATTCCAGGTTCAACATCCCTAGTCTAGTTTAAACTCATTTTATAGACGAGGAAAACAAGGCCCAGCAAAGGTAAGCAAACTGGCCAAGACATCACAGCCCTTTGTGGGTCTAGAACTCAGAATCTTTACTCTTCCATCCCTGGTTCATCCCCTAGGTGAGGCTGCCTCCCGTAAGCATCCCCAATCTGTGCCAGTCTAGCCTCTGCTTGGTGATGTCCAGGGAGACAGAATCCTCGCTTCATGACTCTAGCCTGCTTGATATTTCACCCAAGTTTGGACAGTTGAGCAGTATCCCCTGTCCTTGGACCATTTCGTCACTCGGAGGGTTCAAATAGTGGGAATGTCAGGGCTTCCCAGTCCTCCTTAGAGGAACAGGTCGGGCCCAGATGTTCTGACCACCAATATGTGGGTTCCAGGCAGAGGCTTCAAGCTGAGATGACGTTGGCACATTAGACCAGCCCAGATTCATGATGAAGAAATTCAAGACAAAAACAGGAGCCTGTAGTGGAGCAGAGAGCAAAGAAATACATGCTGATACAAAGTAGGAAAATTGACTCCAAAATGAGCTGGCCAGGCTCAACCAGGTGCTAAGGACACAGGGAGCCAGAGTTGACTAGGGGGAAGGCAAGAGGCATGATGAAAGAGATGACCAAGAGCCAAATGATTCTCCCAGGAAGCTAAATTGTATGAAAGATGGCTGCTATTGCTGCCTTTTAAAATAGGTAGCTTAGAAGTGACTGGTTGGTATCTTTTGGGATAGTTTTGCTTTAAAATACACAATAAATAAAAAACAAAACACCCCAAAACTAAAACTACTGTAAACCGTGAAAGAAGTTTATTAGGTTTTATAACTTAAAAGTCCAGAGGTAGATTAGACCTATTCAGGAATAGTTTGATCAAGGATCTGGCTCAGTTTCTCTGTAATTCTCTCAGCTCTGCCCTTCTTTGAGTGCTGCCTTTGTCCTCAAACTGGCTTCCTCACTGTAGCCAAGGGGCTATAGCAGTCCCAGGCCTCATACTTGTGTACTACACTCTCAAGAATAAGAGATTTTCTTTCTCCAATCACTAAACAAAAGTATCAGTTGTCACTCTAATCAAATCTGAATCAATCACTGTGGCAGGGGAGATGAGATTACGAGGGGTTGGGCCAATTGCAGCCTATCCTGGGGCTGGAGCCGGGTCAATTCCATGCAAGCCATGAGCTGACGCACACAGGGCTGAGTGGGTGGGTGGCTAATGGGTTTCAGGGGGCTGCGGTGCTCTCTGCTAGAATTCTGACAACCCGATCTTTCTCAAAAGTCCTAGTTTGATGTGGTCCATACTGTCCAGAGATTTCTTTTGACTCCTTCTTCAGGCATGATCGAGCCCCTCCGAGTCCTGCCTGGTTCTCCTGTGAGTTGGGAACCTAGCCCTGAAATATGCCAATTTATAGAAAATCAGAACAGGAAGTGGGTTTTGAGGTCACCTGATCCGACGGCTCCTCCCATTTTTTAGAGAGGTGCTTCCAGTCTGGACTCCACATCTAGTGCTCTTTCCCTAACCCAATGGGAGGCCCTACAGCGTCAATTTTAGGAGACCAGGTTTGATCCAGTTTTGCCACTGAACAGCTGGGAGCGTTACTTTACCTGTCTGAGTCTCAGTTTCCTCATACATCAAATGGAAATACAACAATAGTGCTTACTTTATAAAGCATTGTGAGGATTAAATCTGTATGAGTTTCCTATTGCTGCTGTAACCAACTAGCACAAACTTAGTGGCCTAAAACAACATGAATTTAGAGGATGGCCCCGTGGCCAAGTGGTTAAGTCCGCGCACTCCACTTCGGTGGCCCAAGGTTTCACTGGTTTGGATCCTGGGTGCGGACATGGCACCGTTCATCAGGACATGTTCAGGTGGCGTCCCACATGCCACAGCTAGAGGGACCCACAACTAGGATATACAACCATGTACTGGGGGATTTGGGGAGAAAAAGAAAAAAAACACATGAATTTATTCTTTTCCAGTTCTGGAGGCCCGAAGTCTAAGATCAAGGGATCAGCAGGGCTGTGTTCCTTCTGGAGGCTCCAGGGAAGAATGTGTTTCTTTGCCCTTTCCAGCTTCTCGAAGCCGCCTGCATTTCTTGGCTGGTGGCCCCTTCCTCTGCCTTCAAGTTACTTCACTCTGACCTCTAGTTTTCCATAGTCACTTCTCCTTTCTCTGGTTTTGACCCCCTCGCCTCCCTATTACAAGGACCCTTGAGATTACGTTGGACCCATCCAGATAATCCGGGATAACTTCTCTATCTCAAAGTCCTTAACACAATTACATCTTCAAAGTCCCTGCCCACACACAGGTCCTGGGGATTAGGACGTTCACATCTTTTTTTGTTCTGGTGGTAGTGGTGAGGGACATTGTTCTACGTATTGCAAAATAATATAATTGATATAAAAGCATGCAGCATAGTGCTGGGTACATAGTAAGCATTCAACAAATGCTATTATTATCATTTAGGCACCACCTATTACGTCCCCAGCACTGTGCTGGACCTGTAGCTACCATAGTGATCAAAACAGGTGTGGCATCTGCCTTTGTGGGACTTATCCAGTCTCGTCAGGGCAACATTTAAACTCTCGGATTCTCATCCACAACGACGTGCTTAAATCTATTTCAAATATGCTCAGGGACTGTATCAGTCAGCTTTTCCTGCGTAACAAACTACCCCAAAGCTTCCTAATCCAAAACCACTAGTACTTATTTAGCTCTCAATTTTGTAAGTCATCAGTTTCAGTCCTTCCGGTCTGAGCTGCACTTGGCTGATTTCAGCCAGGCTCACCCGTGGTCCGCGGGGGCTGCTGGTTTATAATGGCTAGAATGAATGGGGCCTCTCTCCACATGGTTTTTCATCATCCAACAGGCTGGCCCAGGCTGTCTGTGTGTTGGTGGAGGGGGACAACAAGAGTAGAAGTTGCAAGACCTCTTAAGTCCTAGGTGCAGAACCAACACACTGTTGCGGCTGCCTCTTCCATTAATGGAAGCGAATCATGAGTCCTGATTCAAGGGCTGAGGAAAGAGCCTTCATTTCTCGGTGGGAGGAGTAGCAGTGTGTTGTGGCCATGTTTGCAATCTACCATGATGACACTGCAGGGAGGAGACGGGAAGAATGGAGGTTGCCTCCCTGTGGCATAGCTATCAGAGGAGAGTTTTCCCCTGGAAAGTTCCCCAGGAAATGAGGCAGCAAGGCCACAGTCTGTTCAGGGCTGGCCTTGGGGTGGCTAATTATTCCTGTGCTCTCTGGGAAGCACAGCGTGTTAGCATATTTCTTCCTCTCTGTGCTCAAATGCCAGGCCCCAAGATCTCTATTATAAATGACACAATTAAGTCCTTGGCAAGAAAAAGTCAAGTTCACCAACTTCGCTTCTCTTTTTCAACAAGCTAGTGAGGACAAGCAGCGCAACTGCACCAAAGTCTGCACAAGTGACAAAAGACACATAAATTTTGAGAAATTAAGCGAGGTCGTTGGAACACTAAATTTTTGAAAGCAAAGCCTTCTATTTGTCATTGGCAAATGTGACTGGAAAAAGCAGGTTACAAAACAGTGGATCCAACCTTATCCCAGCTTTTTAAAGAGAAAAATATTTACTTATATGTTGGCCTAGACAAAACAACTGGAAAGATACATATACCACAGCATTAACAACAATTGGTCATCTTTGCTGGGATTAGAGGTGATTTTTTGTTGTTTGTTTCCACTTCTCTGAACTTTCCCAATTTGCTATAATAAACCTGAACTACTTTAGCAATCAGGAAAAAAAATGTAATTAAAAACCCCCCACAATGGATTGTAATTGCTTCAACATTTAAAAATGAAGCTCAGACTTATTTGATTGTGTTGTTAATGGTATTTGCTGGAATTGGGGCTTTTGTATTTTTTTCCTTTAAAATTATCCTGGGGCACTAATTTGTGCACTAGGGTCATGAACTCCTAATTTCCAGTTTATAAAATAAAATATATTAATTAGCATAAGTTCCTTCCATTTGTATCCAATCCCTCACTTCTCCGGATGCCTGGAACTCAAAGCTCTTTAGCAAATGAGATACCCAGAGGCCATTACACTGACTTCTTCACACAAATGACTGCAGGGTTGTGATTTAATATCTTGCTCTAGGCTCTTATCAGGGCTTGATATACAGAACAAGCCTGCAAAGAACATTTCTGCATCTTTTATAAAACTACAAAGATCTTGTCTGTATTTGGTTCATGGTCCTTTCCATGGAGATCCCCTTGATAGATTCCCCTTGTGTACCCCATGAGGAAGTTTGGTTTCCATCATGCCCAGGTCTGCTTAAGAGTGGTGAGATGAGGTGGTTTATCTTGCTTTCTCTTTGCCTTTGCTGCTGGGAAGCTTAGAATCAAATTTTGTGCTCAATTAAGGCGACTTCCTTTAGCCAAGTTTTTCTGTCTTGTTGACTAGTACCACCATCTATCTCTCTGCCTGAAGCCAGAAATCCCAGACAACATTCTAGAATTTTCTGTCTTCTGGTGGCAATTACCCATCCTAGAGCTTTATCCTTTGAAATCTCTCTCTCTAATCTGTCCGTCTCTCATTTCTTGGTTGGATTGCTCAAATAGGCTACCTGGACTTTGTGAATCTCATCTTACCCTACTCCTCCACTCCGCTAACCAAAATAAAAAAAAGTCTATCTTCTGCACTAATAGGGCAAGTGGTCTTTGTAAAATGCCGGTCTGATCTTGCTCCCTACTAGCTAAAAATCTTTCCACATGAAGTCTCAACTCCTTGGCTCCTCTTGCACCCGTCTCCATTTGCCTCTCTCAGCTCCCATCTCCCTTCACTCCAGCCACAGTGAACCAACAAGTCACACCCTCTCTCGTCTGAGGGATTCTGCAAACATTGTTCTCTTGCTTCCCATGCTCTTGTCTCTTCCCTAGCCCCTCTTTGGCACGGTTAGTGCCATGAATCTTGCTTCAGAGTTTCTTCCCTGAAACATCCTTAGTTCCTCTCCCACCCCAGACTGGTTAGGTGCCCCTCCTGTGAGTTCCCACAGTTGTCCACAGTTCCCCGACATAGCCCTGATCAAGGTGAACTGAAGAGTGAACATTCTGTCTCCTGCTCTAAATGGTAAGCCCCCAGGAGGGCGGGTCCTGGGTCTGTCACCCGTTGCCTCCCCAGGGCCAGGACAGTGCCTGGCCTGCAGTAGATACTCAGTGCATATTGGTTCAAAGAATGAACAAACTAGTTTTCTGGCATAGAAATCTCTTCCTTCTGCCCACCTGGTCTCCCTAACCCTCACTGTTTATCCACTGCTTGGCCCTATTGCTTTATATCGTGCATTTCTGTTACCTTAAGCCAACCTGTGGTAGACTGTTTTTCAAAAATGGCCACAACATCTTTTTTCTTGCAGCACATTCTTGAAGCAAATCCTTTCAAGGGGTGGGGTCTATTTCCCCATCCCTTGAGTCTGTGCTTGCCTCAGGACAAATAAGATGCAGCTGATTGAATGTGGCTGGCTTTGCATCAGTTCAGGCAGCTTTGTATGCTTCTGTTCCTTTCTTGGAACTGTATTGCTACCCTGTGAACAAGCCCGAGCTAGCCTGCTGGATGATGAGAGACATGACACCCAAGCCCCTCCATTGCCCCATCCGACAGCCTGCCAGCCGCCCGACATGTGAGTGAGAGCATCTCAGACTAGTTAGCTCCAGGCAACCCATCACAGGCTGTGGGAGCCTGAGTGAGCCCAGTGGAGATGAGCCAAGCTTCGCCCAGATGAGTGGACACGCCTGGTTTGACAGACTGGAGAGCAATAACAAAAGCTTATTGTTTTAAACCCCCATGTGTTAAGGTGGTTTGTTACAGTACATCTTGGTATTTTTCCTGGTGGCTGACCTCAAGTGACACCATCTTCATCCAACACACAGGTTAATACTTCAAAGTCTCCGGAGGGTTATGGTCAGTCTGGTCTTCCTTTTTGCCAGCAGCTGAGGGTAGGTAGGGATGGCAAATCTGTTTTTAAGGACAGAATTATAAAGCGCCCTGAAATTTTTAGGTGACCAAAATCCTCTTGTATCCTCATCTCCACTCTACTTCTTCCAGCCATTTTTTCCCCTAAAAATAAAATAAAATTTAATTTTATTCCTCTTCCCTGGCCTCTACCTAAATTCCCCACATTTTGCTTGCACCGGGACCCTCTGAACTAGCCGAGTGACTGGCTCTGAAGTTTGTGTGGCCTGCTGCTGGTAACTGGCTCCTCCATGACCTCCAGCAAGTCGGTTAACCTCTTTGAGTTTCAACTTTCTTGTCTGTAAAACGGGCACTGCAATGGGCTCTGTGTAAATCGGTCAGTTTCTCCATCCTCTGTGGCCTGGTACTTGGGCACAGGTTTGATCCCTTTGGAGTGGTGAGGACCCGGGGTTCTTGAAAACAGGGGGGCAGGGATAGGGCAAAGGAGAGAGAGGTAACGGGCATGATGCTAGTTAGACCAGAGGAAGCTTGGAACAATAATGTGAATGTTAAGAACGGATGTGTCCTTATTTGCACCCTAAGCTGCTGGAGAGGGGCAAGCTAGCTAAGCTGACCGTTGTTTCTCTTACTGTTACATACGTTCTGGAGAGTGTGTGAGTCCGCCTTGTTACCTGTTCATTACACCCGCTCCAACCTACATCATGGTGTCTCTGGGCTTCAGCCCCCGCTGTTAGGCCATGGCGACCTCCTGAGGTGACACAAACTGGGAGCTGGTTGCTCCCATTGAGCTCTGACTCTCTGGTGAGACTCTGACTCCTCTCACTAGCCAAGTGATATTGGCCAAGCCATTTAGATGCAGTCAGCTTTGAGGGCTCTTAGAGCGATGTTTCCCAAACTTGAATGTGCACGTGAATCCCCAGGGGAGCTTGTGCAAATACAGGTTCTGACTCACTGTGTAGGTCAGAGATGGGACTGGAGCTTCCTCATTGGAACAAGCTCCCAGGAGATGCTGATGCTGCTGAGGACAAGAGCATCTAATGGCGGGCGTGGTAGCACATTAGAATCACCTGGGAAGCTGAACAACATCCAATGCCCAGCCCCACCCCTGCAAATAATCTGATTTAATTGGTTTAGGGTGGGTCTGAGCAGCAGAAATTTAAATAATCTCCCCGAGCGATTGTACTGTGCAACCAGGACTGAAAACCACGTTTGGTCCATGCTCCTCACCTTCTAGGACCTTGGGTGGGGAACTATATAATTCTTCATCCAAACTGGAAAACGTTTCAGAGCGAAAGGGGTCACAGATGATCGCCACACAGATTCAGCAGGTGAAAACAGGGGTGTTCCTGGGCAAATCCGAATGTGTATTCAATTAGTTGAATAGTAGCCTGATGGGGCCCCAGCCCTGGTCACAAAGGTGATCAGTGGCAGAACCTGGATTTGCAACCCAGGCTCCCGACTCTTAATTGAATTCTCATTTCACTGCTTCATAACCTCAATTACTCAATCTGTGAAAGGGTGGAAAGAATGCCTATTTTGTCAACTCTAATCTATGTGACTATGAATATAAAAGGAGGCCATAATCCATGACAATGTGCTTTAAAAGGCTGAACCACTCTACAGAATTAGAAGGGTTTTTGTTTTTTTTATTTTGGTGAGGAAAATTGGCCCTGAGCTAACATCTGTTGCCAATCTTCCTCTTTTTGCTTGAGGAAGATTGTCCCTGAGCTAACATCTGTGCCAGTCTTCCTCTATTTTGTATATGGGGTGCCGCCACAGCATGGCTTGGTGAGCGGTATGTAGGTCCATGCCTGGGATCCAAACCCATGAATCCCTGGCTGCCAAAGCAGAGTGTGCGAACTTAACCACTATGCCACCAGGCCGGCCCCTTGGAAGGCATTTTTACTATTATGAGTCTGTGGTTACCAGAGCCAGTCTGCGATCTACCCATCTTAGAACAACCACAGCTACATGAATAATAAATAATAAATGGGACTTATTAGCTAAAATAACCTTGACAAAGTGGAAAAGTGGGCAGATGGGAATCAGACAGGCATTCGATAGAGAAGAGTGTCATTCCCTGGATCCAGGCTGAGCAGAGGCAGGCTCCTGGGCGGAGGGAAGATAAGCATCTCAGAGTGGTCCACAAGCTAAATGGGAATCAATAATGTTGTCTCTAAAGTAATGAAGTTAGTGTGATACATAAATAGAAGCATGGTTTGTCTAAACCATGAGGTCATCGTATGGGACCTCTCGGATCAAAGGATGGTGTCAGCGTGAAGAAGGGTGGCGATGACACTGGAATTGAAATTGTCAAGGTGGTGGGGCCTACAGATGAAATCCCTTTCAACCTACACATTTTGCAGATGAGAACACTGAGGCCCAGCAATGTTGAATGACTTACTTGACAAACAGTGATTTATTGGTGGAGACCAGAGTGGGCTCAAGATCTCGGAAAAATTACTCCAAAGTCTGTCCCTTGTGTGTTGATTTAAAATGCTGGTTAGGACTTATAATAATGGCCACAATGCCATTATAATACCCTGCCCCAAATTAACAATAATCATCTATTATCATCTAATGCCCAGTCCCTATTCAATTTTCTCCCAATCTTCTCAAAAACTTATGTTTGTGGTTGGTTTGTTCAAAGCAAGAACTAAACTTCTGTCCTGACTCCCACATTGCATTTGATTGATAGGTCTCTTCAGTCTGTTTTAATCTTTAACACTCCCCATCCTTTTTATATGCTACTCATTTGTTGAACCAAAAAAACGCAGGTTATCTGTCCTGTAGAACGTGCCACATTACAGATTTAACTGACTGTATCCTCTTGGGGATTTTGAACATGTCCCCCATTCCCTGTAGTTCCTGTCACTCTGGAGTTCAATTCGATTCAGGCTCAATACTGTGGCAACATTCCTTTATAGGTGGAACCTGTACTTCCCATTGTATCGCATCAGGCAGCTCGTACTGTATTGTCTGGGTTGTAGCTGTCAGAAATACACACTGTGATATTTATAAGGGAAGTGATTACATGTCATCATATGTTTGTCCTAACGCAGCGAATGCACAACACCAAGGCTGACCCTTATGTGAACCACGGACTTACGGTGATAATGACGAGTCAATGTAGATTCATCAGTTGTGACAAATGTACCACTCTGGTGGGGGATGTTGGTAATGGGTGAGGCTGTGTGTATGGAGGCAAGGGCTATATGGGAAATCTGTGTACCTTCCCCTCAATTTTGGCGTAAACCTAAAACTGCTTTAAAAAATAATGTCTATTTTTTAAAAAGTGCAACAATTGCTTTCTAATACTCCACGGGGTAAAAAATAGGTGGTGAGGAAGAGAGAGAGGAAATAAAAGTGGCAGAAGATGGTCTTTGCAGCTGGGTACTGGGTACATGGGGTTCACTGTACTGTAGCCATGCGGTGCTTAACGATGGGCATACGTTCAGAGAAATGCGTTGTTAGGCGATCTTGTCATTGTGTGAGCATCACAGAGTGCACTCACACAAACCTAGATGGTGTAGCCTACTACACACCGAGGCTACCCAGTGCTAATCTTATGGGGCCACCATCATATATGCAGTCCATCATTGACAGAAACTTCGTTCTGTTGCGCATGACTGTATTCTCTCTACTTTTGTCGTGTATTTGAGAATTTCTATAACAAAAAATTAAACAAAACACTGCTGAGAAATGCCCCTTAGAAGATGTGGCAGACACAGTCATTGCTTCTAACTCAGTGCCATCCTGTTCTTTCTTTCTCCGCAAAGAATCTCAATTCTGTTCGAGTAAGCTCGCAGGCACGTCTACCTGGCCAGGTGCGGCTCCAGCCGCAGGAGTGAAGGCAGGCGCCCTCGGCCACAGCTGCCATCTACAGTGCCGGCGGCTTTATGAGGCGGCCCGTGCGAAGCATTCAGCAGAGGAAATGCTCAAAATGTATCTTTACGTGTCTTTCATCTTCACAGCAAACCAATGAGAATATTATCGTCCCCACTTTACTGTGAATGTGCGGCTGAGAGAAGTCCAGGCGTGGGTCATCTGCCAGAAAGCCTAGGTCTGTGCCGCAGCACTGAAGCCACGTCTGTAACCCACTTTGTGGCACTTCGAGGTCCAGTAGCACACGTGGCCACCGGGTCTTCTCTCTAGGTTGGTTGAACTTCACAGAAATTTGTAATTGGGGACAGACTTTCAGGGAACAATGAGACAGAATATTGGACATTGGAAAGACACCGTATCCTATAATGGTGTTATTTTGCACATTTTTCTGACTGTAAGAATCTCCTAGAGTGTTTGTTAAAATGTAGATTCTAGAGAAGCGGCCTGATAATCTGCATTTTTAACAAAATACCCTCCTCACAATTAAGCGAGTTAGAAAAACTGTGCCTCATGGCCTTGAAGATGAGCCCAGACAGAGCAGAGTTATTAAATCTAATCAGAGAAAGGGATCTGAAAGCTCTGTTGATGCCCCATTACCTGTGGCCACTGGGCAGCCAGTCCTGATTTCACGTACAGTGCGTCATTTACAGCCTCCCAAGGGGCCGAGCCATCCTCCTTCTTGTAACCACATGGTAACTAGCCTTGCCCTCTGCCCACAGCTTGTTGGACACCTGACCAGGCTGGCCCAACCAAATCCTTTCTCCCAGGAATTTTAAATTAAACATTCTAGACTAGCTGTTGCTGGACACCAGATCTATAAATTCACGTAGGGTTATGGTCAGTACCAGCTAAGTGATGGGGAAACACAAAACAAGTCTTATAGAAGAAGTCAGTGGAGGGAGAGAAGAGGGGAGAGAGAGACAGACAGGGAAAGGAAGAGAGGAAGGGTGAGGCAAATGAAGGGAGGGAAGGGAAATAGAGGGGATGGAAATACAGAAATGGGAGAGTGGAGAGAGAAGGGAGAGTTTAGTGGGTTAAATAGTGGCCCCCAAAAGAAATATAGCCACCCAGAACCTCAGAATAAGACCTTATTTGGAAAAGGGGTCTTTGCAGATGTAATTAAGATAAAGACCTAAAGATGAGATGACCCTGGGTTTAGGATGGGCCCTAAATCCAACGACTGGTGTCCTTAGAAGTAAAAGGTGGGGCAGATTTGATAGACAGAGACACAGAGGGGAAGGCCATGTGAAGACAGAGGCAGAGATTGGAGCGATGTGTCCACAAGCCAAGGAACGCCAAGGATTGCCAACGGCCACCAGAAGCTAGGAGAAAGGCAAGGAACCAATCCTCCTTCAGAAGCTCCAGAAGGAACCAACCCTGCCAGTACCTTGATTTCAGACTTCCAGCGTCCAGAGCTGAGAGGGAGTAAATCTATGTTGTTTCAAGCCAGCAAGTTTGTGGTGATTTGTTATGGGAGCCCTAGGAAGCAAATTCATCCTAGGAGATGCAACCTATCAGTCCTGGGAGCGGGAGGGAAGGCGAGGGAGAAAATCAAAAGCGAAGGTGGGGAGGAAGGAGGAGAGCGAAACTGACGCGGTGGTATAGAGATGAGCAGAAGAGAGAATGTGCCCATGCTGACGTGACACCCCCCCACTGTCCGTGCCCCTTGACATCCTGTTTCATCTGAGAATTCGGCCTTAGGTTCCTGAGGTGCCCCCTGCATCCTGACATGACACCCCCACACCCAACCCATTCCTTTGAGAGGGTGTCTGCTCCTCACCCCCTGGCCCCATGGGGAGGGGTGCAGAGCTGCAGTTGAGGCCCTGTCACCTGGGTAGCCCTAGGCTGGCACTGGGAATAGAAGCAGAGAGGCTGACTGTGCCCCAGAACGGGGTTGCTGCAGCGAGCTGTGCACATGGGATGCGTGGGGAGGAGGTACAGTTGGTGACCGGCTGCTCTTTGCTGGATGATGCAGACCCAGGAAGGCCTTGCGTCCGTCCACCTCACTCCAGTGGTCTCCCGGCAAGGTGGCTTCCTGGGAACCTTCCACATGTTGGCCCTTCCGCCTGTCTCCTGCTACCCAGGCCCACCAAGGGCTTGGCGACCGCCTCTGCAGCTGGTGCCATCAGGGTCAGGGGCCTCAGGAGCGTGGTCAGTGGCAATTCCTTCCACACCTGTGGGCTGCTCCAGAACAAAGGCACTAAGGCACACACTTGAAAGTTTTACAAAGACTGAGGCCCCCTCTCACTTTCTCTCTAAGGTAGTGAGATTTTTATTACTGATATGTAACAGCTAACCTTTTGAAACCCTTCCCATGTGCCAGGTGCCACGTAAAGGCTCTCTAGGCATCATATCACTGGATTCTCCCAACAACTCCAGGACTAGGCGGTGCTGTGGTCTCACGTTAGAGGGAGAAACTGAGGCAGATCAGGGAGGTAAAGACCCTGCCCAAGATCTCCAGCAGGAGAGGGACATGCTCAGGATGTGGACCCTTGGGCTGCCCTTTATTCACTGTGCTCCGCTGCCTCTCCCTGTGAGCAAACCTTGAGTAAGGATGCTCCTTAATTAATCCCCAAAGCAGTTCCACACACTCATTTGTTAGTCAGTGAAAATGTAACAGTTTTTTATCAGCGTTTTCGTTGGGAGAATGAAGACGTGAACGCATCTTACCTGGGCTCCTGGCCCTGGGTGCCTCCCTTTTGGCTATGGCAGCTATGAGCACGCGGAGGGCTGGGAAGGGCAAGGGAAATGAAGAGCCGGAAGAGGGAGGCTCGAGCTCGAGTTGAGCCTGCTGTGAAAGTCTGGGAAACAGAGCCCAGACATTAGCATACTTCTCCCCTCCCCATTTGCTCTTCCCCAGATGTCCTGGGGTCTGCATTAGAGCTCACCCCAGTTGCCCAGCCTGCCCGAGTCTTCCTGCCAGCCCGGAACTCCCCATCCCAGCCTTGCCCAGGCCACCGATATGTTGCCTATGGTTTACCACATGGGGTTTGGAGCCCGGGGGACCTGCGCTGGAGCCCTGGAGGCAAAACCTGCTCTCGGGGTGTAAGACCCGGGAAAAGCCAGACTGCCCTCTCTGGGCCTTCGGTCCTCATCTGAGAAATCGAGACAATAAAAACGTCCACCTCAAAAACGGCACATTAAACGTGCGCTGTTTATTGTATGTCAATTAGACTTTATGAAGAGATTCTTCAAAAGCACAGTTGTTTAGGGAGGCATACTTAGGTGCCTTTAAGGAAGCAAGAAAGTGCTTACCAGAGGTGGAGGGAGAAGGTGGCTGCCTGGGTCAGACATGGAGGTTTCTGGGGTAAGGAAAACCTACCATGACCTGGGTAGTGGTTCAACAGGTGTCTGTTGATAATACTTTGTTACACTCCGTGTTCCTGCTTTTGGCGTTTGTCTATGCAAATATTGTGTTCCACCACTTTAAAAGGGTTTAAAACATAATCAAATTGACCTCCCAGGGTTAGCAAAGCCTTCCTGAGGTGGGCATTGATGCCCTTGCACGTAGTAAGTGCTCAGTGAACAGGGGATGGCTAGCTCTCGCTGGTTGTTATTCAGCCAAGGGAGAACTCAGTGGGTGGCCAGCCCCAGAACCCTGAGAAGCCCACACAAGAGAAGAGAGAGTGGGGGTGGCTCTGGAGGGGATAAGGAATAAGTTATTGACAAATCATGGGAAAGTGAGAAACTTGTTAAGAATCATCTGCATCCCGGCCCACAGTAGTTTCAGAAAGGAGCTGTGCAGATGGTTTTTCTATTCCTTGTTTGTTCATTCATTCCACAAATATTGATCGAGGCCCTGCCGTGGAACAGCACTGCGCCAGCTGAAGGGGATACTGTGATTAGCAAGATAGAGTCCCTCCTCCCAGTGCTTACAGACTAGCAGAGAAGTGGACATTTTAATGGGCAGAGGCCCCGGATGTGGTAGGTGAAGGAGAGAGGAAGCGCAGAGTGCTGGTTGAGCCCATAAGATGACCACCTTGCCTAGTCTGTTGGGTTTTTCTAATTGAGGGGGGTGGGGGTTTTCAGAGAAGTCTTCCTAAAAGAGGTGACACATAAACTGAGCCCTGAGTTAGCCGGGTCTAGCATATTCCAGGCAGGGGAACAGTATGTGCAAAAGCCCAGAGGTGAGACAGAGAGGGTGGTCCTTTGAAGAACTGTAAAAATACTGAGTAGCTGGAGTACAGGATGAGAGAGAAGAGACCAGAAAGGTCAGGCAAGGTCAGTTCGCTAAGGACCTTCCGTGTCCTGGTAAGGAGTCTGGATGCACCCCTGAAAGCCATGGAGCGCCGTGGCGGGGTGGAGAGCTGCGGTGTTACATTGTCTGGTTCTCGTTTTAGAAGCAGCGTGGCGGCTGCCATGTCTATTAGAAGGGGACGGTTGCTCTGGGTGGGAAAGCCCGCCTCCCGCTCTGGAACAGGAGCCACCCTTGTCACTGGAATTGCCCTCACCCTCCTACCAAGGCCCCTCATTTGGTCACAGGACCAGAGAAGCCCAACTCCGAAAGACAAAGCTCCTGACTCGCAGGCACCATGGGTGATGAGTTTTGGAGGGTCTCTCGGTATGCCTGGCCCGGTGCCTTACACGAAGAAGGAACCCAACTAATGCTTGTTGGCGGGCTAGCGAGGCCCCTGCCACCTTGCCTAGTCTCTCTTCACTTGGAGGACTGTGATGGACTGAGGAAGTCAGACGCGTGTTTACACGGACCACTCTGCACTATTAAAACCTAAAACTCTGAAGTGTCTATCTGATTTGTGGCCAACATTCAACTTTCTGGCTGGTGAAGGGCTCATTTCTCAAGGAGGATTGTTTCCTCAGGTGACATTAATGAGAATGGGGTCACACGGGGAGCATGTTAAAATGCAGATTCCCAGGATCCACCCTCTCCCCTGGAATTTTGACTCAGTAGGTGTGTCAGTCAGCTTTTGCTTGGTTATGCTGCAGTAACAGATAACTCCCCACACCTCAGTGGCTTACAGCACAAAAAGGTTTATTTCTCGCTCACAGCACATGTTGACTGTAATGTGAAACAGTGACATTTCTGTTTTACTGATCAGCTCTGCCATACTTTCTTCACTTAAGGACACAGACTAAAGGAACAGCCCCCATAGGGGATGTGCCACTCTCGTATCAAAGATGAATAATCATCTTATAGGAAAGAACGAGCAAATGACTGAGAACAGTGACACTGTCTACCACAGGTGGTCTGGGGTGGGGCCCAGGACTATGAATTTTTAACAGTATATGAGGATAAATTTGTTGCAGGAAGTCTGAGGGCCACACTTGGAGGACCTCCAGGCTACCATGTATTAGGATAAAAAAAGTCATTGGCCTGGCCTGGTTCAATGCGGGAAGCTGGGCAGTTTCCTGCTTCTTTTTCCTGACGCCTAAATCTTCGCTCTCAATGCTCCCTTTCTCCTCTTAGTAGGGCTCCTCTTAGAAGCCTTCAGGGCATGAGTGCTCCACATATGAACCCTTGGTCTTAGATTTTTCTCCATACCTCCAGCTTTATTTTCTGCTAAATAACACAAATAAATCTGGTTTCAAAAAAATAATGCATGTAAAGGCTCATGCATGAGTTGGCGTGTTCGCCCTGCTTGAGTAGGTATTTGCATTTTAACTAGGCTGTTTTCATGACACAGAACTCATTGAATGATGGGAAGTTCAGGCATCTTAACCAGTTGTAATGGATGGTAATATTAGGGTACCGGTTCTCCAGCCACCCTCCCGTGTGCATGGCCCATCTCTCTGCTCCCTCCTGCTTATCTCCGGCACTGCATTTGCCACCTGATGTTATACTGGTCTATTCATGTCTGTCTCTCTTGCTAGATTATGAGGTCCTTGAGGGCCGAAGCTTTGAGTCCTTCTTTCTACCTCCTGCATACAAAAATGTTTGATGAGTGAAGGAATGTTTGTTACTTGCATATTATGTCAACCCACTTTTGCAGCATTTTAAAAATCAGCATTTTTTTTTCCCCACTCATATTCTGGCATCTCTTCCTGATTCCTTAGAACTGGTGGCCAATATGGTAGCCACCAGCCACGCATGCTACTGAGCAGTTGAAGTGCAGCTGGTCTGAATTAACGTGTGAAACACTGGATGTAAGGCACTAGATTTCAGAGACTTAGTATGAAAAGAATGTAAAATATCTCATTGTATTTAAAATAGCTCATTCATAATTTCATATCGATTAGAGGTTAAATGATATCAAGTTCGATTTAATGAAAATATTATTTAAATTATTTAATATTTAATTATTAAAATAATTAAAGCTTATTTCCTTTTACTTTTTAATGTAGCTACCAGAAAATTTAAGATAGCCTAAGCATTATATTTCTGTTGGACGGTGCTGCCTTAGAGAATTCTTGATTTCCCCATCACATCTGCAAGCTTCCTTCACTTCTCGGGGGAGTAATTCACTTGAGTCTGGAAGCAGAGACTTATTTTAAGGAGCAAAGGAGCACCTGACAGCAGCTTTCCTCTCTTGGCTTTCAATTCCCTTAACACAATTTTTTCCAGTTTCTCTAGTGGGGAGGATGCCATCAACCCACAAATTCCAGCGGCTCAATTCTGCCTGAGCCAGAGCATCATTTCTAAGCAGGACCGCATGGCGCAACGGCAGTGCGTCTGACTGCAAAGCATCACTTCTATCAGCACTGGGTCTGTAGCTGAGATTCTCTTCGGTCCTGGTTGGCTGAGCAGGTCTTGTTCCTAAGCCCCAAATCCCTACTCTGGGACAACTTCATAAGTGGGCTGGGCAGGCATGAAGAAGTTCGAGGAGGAGGAGAGTGCAGCCCTGTTGGAGAGTGGGCACGCTGGGGCGTGGGGCGCGCAGTGACTGCCAGGAAGGGTGTGTGTGTTGGGGGGAGGGGTGCTGGTTCTGGGGCCTGGGAATGTGCTGCTTCTTGATTTGGGTGCAGTCACTTTTTGAAAAGTCATCAAACTGTATACATGTATGATTTGTTCTCTTTTCTGTAGGTATGTTATACTTCATTTAAAACTTTTACATAGTAAGACAAATAGAGTACGAGTGAATCACAGAAAATACAATAATAGAATTAAAGCCCTGTGAAAATAAGTCTCTAGGACAGAATATGAAAAAGTCTTCCATTGTTTTATTTTTAAATGCGTCAAATACGATAAACAAAATTAAATACAGCCCTTGTGACAGATGCTTTAAGATGGCCCCTGTGATCCTCCAGTGGTCGTGTCCTTGTGATCCCCTCCCTGGGAGTGTGGGCGGAACTTGTGACTTGCTTCTGACGGGTAGAATGCAGTGGGGTGACAGATTGTATGTGGTCACGTGTACGTGATTACAGTACGTTAAGATGTTGCTGCAGTCTCTGTATCCCTTCCTGGCTTGGAGGAAGCAAGCACTCCTGTCGGGCAACTCCGTGCGGCAAGGACACACCATGTGGTGTCCTCTAGGAGTTGAGGGTGGCCCCTAGCCAACAGTTAGCAAGAAACTGAAACCATCGGTCCTAAACCACAAGAAACTGATTTCTGCCAACAACCTGAAGGAGCTTGAAAGTGGATCCTTCCCCAGTCAAGCCTGTAGTGAGACTGCAACCCTGGATGACATCTTGAGTGCACTCTGGTGAGACCCTGAACAGGGGACCCAGCTAAGCCATGCTGGGACTCCTGACACACGGGAACTGGGAGAAAAGAAATGTGTATTGTTTTAAGCTGCTAAGTTTGTGGTAATATTGCTCTACAATAACAAATCTATTACAGTACTAAAGAAAAAAAAAATGCAGCTCAGAACCTGACCTGCAGTGGCCTATCAGTTGAAGTTTTTTGAATGAAAGCACCCTAAGATATGGGTTTTCAAGGTCTCAATCTTTCTCTCTCTCTCACACACACATGACTGGGCCTAGGCACCCCTTATGGATGATTTAGTGTGTAAAGGGAAAATCCTTTTGAAAATAACTTTTAAAAAAATGAAATTAATATACACTCATGGTAGAAATTTTGGAAAATAGATCAACAAAAGAATATAAAATCATCAATTTCTTCATTGAACATGTATTCATTTTGTAATACCCATAAGTAACCATTATTGATGCACATAAAAATGGCATTGATCTTGTGCATTTATAAAAATAATACTTGCTCATTGTACAAAGTTTAGAAAACACAAAAATAAAATGAAGAGGCGTAAAGTCACCAGTAAACTCCCTCACAGAGTCGATGTCTGTTAACATTGTGATAGGGCATCTACAGACATGTGTGTGTTAGTCAGCTCGGGCTGTCACAGCAAAATAAAATAGGCTGAATGGCGTATGCAACAGAAACTTTCTCACAGTTCTGGAGGCTGGAGTCCGAGACCAAGGGGCTGGCCTGGTTGGTTCTGGTGAGGGCCCTCTTCCTGGCTCACAGACGGCCACCTTTTCACGTGGTGGAGAGAGTGGGAGTGAGCTCTCTTCTTATAAGAAACTAATCCTATCCTATGAGGGTCCCACTCTTATGACCTCACTTAACCTTAATTACCTCCTTCTAGGCCTTATCTCCAAGTACAGTTACATTGGGGATTCGGGCTTCAATGGATAAATTTGGGGGAGACACATTTCACTCCATAGCAGTATGTATACAATTTTTTCAAATTAAAACTAGGATTTACTCTGTTTTTACTTGGCAATATGTCATATCTTCTCATATCATTGGATATCCTTCTACATTATTTTTATTGGTTGCATAGTATTCCTGAGTGATAGCTACGTAATGTCTGTATTGATGTACCACTAGTTGTTTAACCACTCCTGTGTGGATATTTAGATGGTTTCCAACTCTTTTCCATTGTAAATAATATAGGAGTTAATATGCTTGTAGTTCAATATACTTTGTGTATATACATGATTAATTCCTTCAGGATAGAGAGAAAGTGTTACCTTGAAGAATTTTTTAAAAAGGAGACCCTATATCTTTGCTTTTGTTCTCAGCTATGTTATAGCAGAGATCAGGAAGGCGAATATTATTTGGAATTTAGATTTGGGATTTCCCCTGTAGCTTTAGAAGCTCCAGGTCTCAAGAAAGCAGTATTATCAGGGAGTCAACGAGTTACCCAGGAGGCTCTGCATAAGGAGTAGCTTCCAGACAGCCTTTGGCATGCGTGCTTTGTGTCCTGAGGCCATGTGTGTGGGGTACCGTCTTTAGCCCCTTTGGAGAGACGTCATAGAGGCTGAGAGTCATCTTACAAATTTGAGAAGAAACTGGCAAAGGTACGTTAGGCCTTTACACTTGTGTTCTAGATTATAGGAAGAAGTGAGAACAGAAGAGGAACCATCCCAGCAAGCACATGGCCAGGCACATGGGAACTGGGGGTGTTGGGTGGTGGTAAGAAGACGGGTTTTTTCCAAGACTCAGCCTACCCAAATCCTGGTTTGGATCACCCTTCCTTGGGAAAGGTAAAGGTGGAGAGAATGAAACTAAGGAATACATTGTTGTAGGCACTTGTTGGTTTCATCTGCCCAGCGTTCATTCTCCATTCTTCTGATCACAGGACCCCAACCCTCCTTTGGGGACCAGTCCTCGCCCACTTTCTGTCCAGGGGTGGGCACAAAACCCAGGCCCGACCACTGCATCAGTGGGCGCAGCAATAGGCTTGTGACTAGGCCTGGCCAATGGAAGCCTCCTGCCTGATCTAAGAGAAATGAAGGCTCCTTTTATTTCTACTGGTAGAATGTGAGCCTTGAGTTGCTGATGGAGGTGCTTATCACTCAAGAATGAAGGGGAGGTGAGAAGTGGAGAAACAATGAGTCAGGATGAGATTGTTGGAGTTTCTGGATGCAGCCATGCCTGAACCCTTTCCCCCTCCCCACACATGCCCCTGCCCCAGCCCTTTGTTTTTTTAAGCCAATTTGAACTGGATTTCTATTTCACTACCAACCAAAAGGGTCCTGAATAAAATACGTTTATATTTAACTGGGGGTCCCCCTGCATCTCAATGAAGAGTGCTGGCGAACTCTGCTATTGAAAATTTTACCCAAGTTCATGTCACACCAGTGACCTAGTAACCGAGCCGCCCATATATGAATTTCCAATCTTACCTCTGCAATGAGAGGAAAGGGCAGACCCACCCACAGTGAGAAGAGAGAGAGGGAGGGAGAGAACATTTGTCCAAAGGTAGGGTGAGGGTGGGAGAAGAAGAAACATCTGAAGAGACCGAAATGGCTGGGGTGGTCCTTGCTCTTCTTGCTCAGCCACATGGAAGAAGGAGACAAGGAGAGACCACACCCATGTGTGCATGACTTTTGGAACTCAGGGCTCTGCTCTGCCTTTGGGAATTTTGGCCCACCAGGGTCTTTGAATTAGACCCAAACCTCCATCCCGGCTCCATGGGGTAGGGTGGGAGGATGTCATGGGCTCCATGTAGCCAACAAGCTTTATGGCCAAGAAGCCAGTAAAGAATAAGGCTCAGGACACACCAGCAGCTCTGGTGGCTGGCCAGCTAGCCACTGCCTCAGAAGGAGCTGCCAACTCTAAAGACTTGGTCCTACTGGTGACTCAGTTACTCTTTTTGTCTCACCTCCCTGTGACCACTGCTTCTTTTCCCTCACTGTGTGTGTCCCTCAAGGAGGAAGCCCTAACCCGGACAGTTGGCCACTGTCCACCACAGAGCTTCTCTATTGGTCAGAGTTCTTGCTCCTGGCCTCTTCCCTGGATGCTGGGTTCCCTTTGCATATAGATAGTGGTTTGGGGCTGGTAGGTCTGATCAGACTGGTCAGAGTTGTAGTGCAGGGTGTTTCTCCCGTGATGTAACTTATGGCTTCAAATGGGACAATGTTTGGCTTTTGTCCTCAGAGCAGAAAATCTCAAGAAGGTTCCAGAACCCTAGGCTCGGTTCATTTCTCCCAACCCTGGTTGAAAGAATATATAATATATGATTACTTCTCTGTGTGTCTCTGGGAGCCTGTATGAGCATGCACACATTCAGCACATTTGACACCTAACTCCTCTTCTCCTGTACATTTCCATTTCTTCCCCTCCTCCACCCCTCTCTTTGTCAAGTAGTCTCTAATGGAGTGAGCCAGACTGAGTTGCCTAGGCTACAGGTGTTTTCTATTAGTCTCAGCCTCCGTTCAGCCATCCAATACAGGGCCCCGTCCTGAAAGGTGAGCCACCAGCCAGCAATGTTTATCAGAGCTGCTGATGATACCCCTGACAAAGGTAGCCTTGACGTGGGCCCTCCCACCTGTCACGGCAGGCCCCTGGAAGAGCCCTAGCCTGGCTATCTCACCCCAAGCTGGACAAATGGAAGAGAATGTACCTTTTTGAGCTGTCTTCCCTTGCTTAGTCTGCAGAGCTGGTTCTCAAAGTATGACGCCCAGACCAGCAGCATCAGGAAAGGCAACTTGTTAGAAAGGCACAGTCTCAGTTTCCACTCCAGAACTACGAGGTCAGACGCTCTGGGGGTGAGGCCCAGTGATCTGCGTCTAACAAGCTCTTGGTGATGCTGATGCTTAGGAGAGTCAGGACCAGTGGTCGACAGATGGCATCATAGGGCTGAGTCTGTGTAGAAAAGGCCACAGCAGTTAATGTTAACTGAGGCTGACTATGTGCCCAGCTCTTAGTTAAGCACTTTGTGTGTATCATCTAATTCAGGGGCTTTCATCTTGACTGAACATTAGAATCAATGAAGATCTTTTGAAATATACTGATGCTTGACCCCAACTGGAGATAAACAGAATTAAATCAACTCCAGATAAGCAGAATCAGATGGCCTGGCGGAGACCCAGGCAACAGGTACTGTTTAAACTCTCCCCCAGGTGATTCTGATTCACAGAGAGCGTTGAGAAGCACACCTCCAGCCCCCTCTCTGACCCCTTTTGGCTGTGTGACCGTGGGAAACTTTCAATGCCCACCCCCAGCCTTGATTTCTGCATCTGTCAAATGGGGGTGATGATTCCTATCCTCTTGACCGCCAGGACTATTTTGTGGAATAAAAGAAATAAAAGATGTGAAATTTTGAAATTGTGAAACAAGAGGAGCTTGAATGCCCGGTTCAAGTGCCATGGGAAACCCAGCGTTTCTCGCAGTAGGTCGGGGTGGGGCCAGTGTAAGAGGGGGGACTCCCCTCCCCTGACCCCCTCTGGCTCTGACTCCTTTTAGATTGACTTCTCCACCTTTGCCTAGTGCACATGCTCTACTCCACCCCAATGCTCCTCTCCCCCAACTTCCATTGACTCAAGCTCAAGGCTTTGTGTATAGACAGACTCTGTTGAAGGATCAGGACAACATCAAAGGCTCATGGCACGACAGAGCAGACACCTGAAAGCTGATAGTGAGAATCTTTACATCATTCCAAGCTCCAGGGTCTTGTCTCTGTTCCTCTTCTCCAGCTGCCCACCATCTTGCTTCCCCTCTCCTCTCATCCACTAGCTCCAGCCCCCAGGCTGGTTGTTCATTTCCCCTGCAATGTCCTTTAGCTATCTCTTTGTCTCATTTCTATCCCATCCCTGCCTTGCCCAGAGGGATAGCTTTCCACAACCTAGATGTCTCATCAAGGGGTTTTTGCTAAACAAAAACACTTGCCTCCTGGAAAAGATTTTCTGCCCCAGTTTTTTTCTTCTCCTCATTACTAAGCAGAACTGTTAAGAAGATCGGCTTTGGAAGCAGAAGTTCAGTTTCTTAGATTTTCCCCTTGCTGGTAGTTGACCTTAGAGGGGTTGTCTGAGCCCTTACTACTCCAAGTGGTCCATCAGCCAGCACCATCAGCATCAGTTGGGAGCTTGTTACACGATGCAGACTCTCAGGCCAGCCCCAGACATCCCGAATAAGGATCTGCATTTTAATAAGAACTCCAGGTGAATCATTTGCACCTTAGAGTCTTGGAAGCCCCATCATAACTCCTCTGAGCCTCAGTTTCCCTCTTTGTAAAATAGAGATAATTCCTCACTGGGGGCCGGGTGGGGGGTGCTGTGAAAATTACAAGAGATAATGTATGCAAACATAAATATGGTGTCTCCGAGAGCCTTCAATAAATAGTAGCTAATATTATTATTAGTTATTAAGCTGTAACAGCTTTATGCCCGTGTTAAAGTTGTTATTCTAGCCAAAAATAGAACCTCTCAGGATGCCAGGACCTGGGTACAGTGTACAGCGATTGCTCAGTGCTGGGGCCAGGTGGAGGGCATTTGGGGGAAGAAAGCCCAGAGGTTTCAGGACTTCAGAATGGGGGAAGGGGGGGATCAGCCTGGCTGCCACTAAGCAAAGGTGGAGCTTCCGGCATTTGGGCTCTGCAAACACAGGTCTGCGCGTTCCGGTGTGCTGGGAGACATGCAGAGCCACCGGATCAGGGCGCTGTGTTTCCTTCACGTGACATGTTTACTCATGGCGAGTACCTGAAAACATCATTTGCATGTTAAAAATGGATGTAGAGAAAGTACATACAGCGTGGTTCCATTTATGGCAAATTCTAGAACAGACAAAACTAAACTAAGATGAGAGAAATTAAGATGGTTGCTTGTTGGAGGGTGGGGGCATTGACTGGAAAGGGGCTGGAGGGAACTTTCTAGGGGGATGGAAAGGTTTTAAGTCTTGAGTGAGGGGGTAGTGACTTTTGTCAAAACGTATCGAAGTGTATACTGCAATGAAGTAGCCAAAGTTAAGTCATTTTTTAAAGAAATTGGGAACAGAAGGGAGAGACCACAGACACCCCCTCCCATTTTCTAGGTTTGGGAATTAACCAGACCTCCCATAATGAAGGCCCTCTGCCCTAACCCTAACCTTAGCCAATGAGCTAGACGTGGGGCCGCCATAGACAGTGGACTGCAGTGTGGGTGAATATCCTCTGTCAGCGTTCCCCAGGGGCCTCAGGGCCGAATTTCTAACAGCACTGGAGTGTGGCTCATGCATCACAGTAAGAAGTCAGACGGCATGAACAGTCCCCTTTTACAGGCACCCGTGTGCCCCAGGCCAAGCAGTCTGTGGCTTCTGTTTGTTCCCAAATTATTATGGCACAGCCCACAGTGGGCTGAAATTTCCTCGTCTCAGTTTCCCAGCAGATCTGGAACATTTCCGGAGGTACTGCTTTGTGCCTCTTTGGGCACGGGCCTTCACGTTTTCCCTCTCCGGGCTGTGGGCCTTGCCCCACCACTGCATCACCTGGGCCTCAGGTGATCACTGCCAGGCTGGGCTGTCGTCCAGTTGTCGCCTTCTTCAGTGTTTGCGCCTTGCCTGGAAAGGAGACTGGATTCCCTGCTCTCTCTCGCCCCATATCGTAGGCCATCTGCAAACACCCCTGACACCCTAGAGATGGTACTTCACCCTAACGCAGGCCTTTCCTCACCTTGGTGTCTTGGCCCAAAAAAGAGATCGCTTTCTCTTCTTTAAATCTTCGTTTCCTGTCTCAGGATTACCGGCTTCCCAGGAGAATCAGCCGTGTGATGTCTGTTCTTTCAGGGAAACTCCACTTCCACCCTCAGTGGGAAAATCCCCACAGGGGTTTTCTGGTGGGTGGATTACTCAGACTACACACACACACACACACACACACACTCACACACACACACATCCACACACACGTTCTCAAGCACAGAAAGAGGAAATGACTTCTACTCAGTGGTTAATGACAGAGCTGCCACCAGAACACAGGTCTCCTGACTTCCGGGCCAAATGTAGTTCATTTGATTGGGGCTGAAATTTAGCCCCCGCTAGGGAGCTTACTCTGCTTGCGACTCCGCTGCACGATTCTGGCAAGCCACTTAATGTCTCTGCTGCTCAGCTTCTTGACAGTAATTGGGGACGATAATAGTTACCTGCTTCATAGGGATATTCAGCGACTCAATTAGTAAAAGCTTCTAAAGTGCTTGAGTCCCATTATTGGTTGTAATGGAGTATGTCTGCCAGTGTTGGCCGAGCTGCTGGCTCTTGGCGTGAGATGTTCTTTCCAAGGAAGGGTCAGAGGCAAACTCTAGGGACTTGGGAAAATAGGAATAGAGCCCATTGCTTGTAGGAGTTTCTAAACCCTCCTTGTCAATTGACTTTTAAGAGAAGGTGTTGGTGTGAACGTTCAACAGAGAATTTTTTGCCTCACAAAATGATTCTTAAGTTCAAAGCCATGGACAGACACATCATCAAAGTGATTGCATCGCATGGATTCACAGACATCAAATCAGGGCAAGAAGGTGATGGGGAGGGTCTCCCTCAGGTTCCTGGAAGTCAAGTTGTGCTTAGAGTTGCCCAAGTAGAATTCATTCCCAGCGACGATAGGTAGCCGTCTATATTAGTTAATAAACAGGGTGAGCTGCCAACAAAGAGTTCCCCAGCTTTGGAGGTCATCCAAGACACAAGTAACTTCTCTCTCATGTCATAGTTCAGAGTGAGCAATTCAGGGCTGGTTGGATCACTCCGCTCTTGGAATATGGCTTCTGCTGTGCGTCTGTTTCTCACCTTCTCCCAACTAGTAGGAAGAGGGCAGGAACAGGAGCACTCATCCATTTCTTTTCAAGGACAAGATCCAAAATTGGTGCCAGCGTTACTCTCTCTAGCCCATGGGCTAGAACTTAGTCCAACAGCCACACCAAACTGCAAGGGAGGCTGGGAAATGTAGTCTTGACCTGGGCAGTCTCTACACTGAAAGGAGGACAGATTAGCAGGGCCCAGCTAGCAGTCTGCTAAACTATCCTTGAGAGAGACCACGAGACTGTCTCCAAGTGTATAATCGAAAAGTGCCAGAACGTCCAAATCCTCAGCTGAGTCATTGGGAATAATCCAGGAGTAGGTCTGGAACGTGATTGCAATTTCCTGAGTAGGGATCCAAAGAGGCAGTGAGGTTTCCTGGAAGAAAACGGGAAGATAGAAACTGGTGCTGTGCCGCTGAGGCCTTTTAACCTCTTTGAAAGACCCATTCGTAGAAAACAGTGCCCAGGAGTCGGACCAACGCGAGAAGCCTTCTCCTCGGCAGATGCTTGAGCTTCTGGCTTTGATCTTGACTCATCTTTGTAAGGGGAAGGAGGAGGCCAGAAGGAGTTTTCCAGAGAGCAGTAGCATCAGTTACTTACTGTAAGAGGAGTTTCTCTACATTTTGTTAAAGAAGGGGGAGGGGCGGGCAGACACTTCCCCTGCGCTCCAAAACCCCTCTAGGATGACCTGCGAATTTCTGCAATCATGTAATTTGCATATTACTTGAAGTACAATCTGGTTGGTGGATTAGAATCCCCTGAGAGGGAGAAAGCCTCTGCGGACAGCAAGGCTGTGTAACCCTTGGAACCCAGTTGCCATTTTGGGGGAACTTGCTGCTAAGATTTTTAACAAGACAGCCCTTGGATATTTTCAAAGCCTGGTTTTTCCTCAGAGCATTCATGCTTAAGCCCCATGACTAGTCAAAATTAGACCAGAAAAATGCCAACCTGGAGAATTTATTTTAAAAGATCACAGAACGGAGCTGGGAAAGACGGAGACTGAATCAGAGAGATTAACTTTTTTTCTCTCTCTCTCTTTTTTTTTTTTGGTAGGGAAAATAGGCCTTGAGCTAGCATTTGTTGCCAATCTTCCTCTTTTTGCTTGAGGAAGGTTGTTGCTAAACTAACATCTGTAGCAATCTTCCTCTACTTTGTATGTGGGACACCACCACAGAATGGCTCGATGAGCAGTGCATAGGTCTGAACCCAGGATCCAAACCCGTGAACCCTGGGCTGCTGAAGCAGAGCACTCGAACCCAACCACTACGCCACCAGGCCAGCCCCGAGATGAACCTTATGTTGTGAAAAATCTAACACATAGACAATAAACCCAGCTGCAGCAATCACCAGCTCCTGGCCAACCTTATCTGTACCCCCACCCACTTCCTCTCTTCCCCCTGGATTGTTTTGAGTAAATCCCAGCATCATATCATTTCATCTGTATAGTTCAGTATGTAACTCAAAAAGATAAGAACTTTTATAAAAGACATAACTGTAATGCATAATCACTCTTTAAAATCAATCATAATTCACTGATATAACCAAGTATCCAGTCAATGTTTAACCTTCTCCCATTCTCCCCCCTCCCCCACTCTCTCTCTCTTACCGTTGATTTGTCTACATCAGAATCCAAGCAAGGTCTACTGGATGTATTGGGTTGCTACATGAGATGTCTCAAGTTTCTTTTAATCTGCAGGGTCCCACTTTATCTGTTTTTTTACCCATTACCCTGTAAAGTGTCCCAAGGTCTGGATTTGCTGACTTCGTCCCACTGGTGTCATTTAACATGTTCCTCATCCCCCGCATTTCCTGATGACCGGTCATTGGATCCTGAGCCTTGCTCTCCTTCGAGTTGGATCTGGCTTCATGGGTGTGTATGTAGGTTCTTACAGCGGGAGGCCCGTCATGCCTGATTATCTCTGTGACGTTCGCAGACACTGATGATCATTTGCTCCATCCATTATTTCAATAGGGGTTTGCAAACGTGATATTCTAATTCTTTTATTCCAGCTTTATTTACTAGCTGGAATACTTGATAGACAGAAACGTTCCCTCCTCAGCTGTTTATGGTTACCCTGAGGAGCAACTCCTGCAGGAAAGACAGGATAAATGCTTGACTCTTCCTCTTTACTTACCAGTGCTCAGAATAACAAATTATTTCCCCATCATCTTCCAAAAGGACTGAGAGTTTTCTTGTGTGTGTTTGTTTTGTTGTTTACAAACTCATGAATTCTTCCTTATCCAACGTGATTCAATCCTTATTCTCGTTAGTGCTCAAATCATCCTGTCATTGGCCAATGGGAGCGTCCACTCTTTGACTCCTGAGTCCTTTTGACGCGTCCCGGTCATCTTTGACAGCTTCCTTACTCTCTCACGTGACTAGGTGGCCAGGCTTATTTTACACCTTTCATGCCCTAGACCTGGAATCACTCATTTCTCTAAATAGCCTTGTTTCTTTTGGCGGTAAATGGTATTTAGAGAGCACAATCTGCACAGTTGGGACAGGTTTTAAGAAAACATTTCCTTTTAATTGGAAAATAAAATATAAGCATTGCAAAGATAATTTTTTTTTTGAGATTGACACCTGATCTAAGAACTGTTGCCAGTCTTTTTTTTTTCCTTTTCCTCCCCAAATTCCCCAGGTACATAGTTGTATATTTTAGTTGTGGGTCCTTCTAGTTGTGGCATGTGGCATGCTGCCTCAGCGTGGCCTGATGAGCAGTGCCATGTCCACACCCAGGATCTGAACCAGAGAAACCCTGGGCCCCCGAAGCGGAGCGCAAGAACTTAACCACTCGGCCACGGGGCCGGCCCCTGCAAAGATAATTTTAACTCAAGGACAAGTGAAAAAGTTGTAACAAGAATGTTCCAGCATAGCACTGTCCACTAGAGCTTTCTGCAGTGATGGACAGATCCTATATCTGATCTGTCCAACACAGTAGCCACTGGCTCCATGTGGCTATTGAGAATTTGGAAGGTGGCCAGTGCAACTGAGGAACTGATTTTTTTTTTTTTTTTGAGGAAGTTTAGCCCTGAGCTAACTACTGCCAGTCCTCCTCTTTTTGCTGAGGAAATCTGGCCCTGAGCTAACATCCGTGCCCATCTTCCTCTACTTTATATATGGGACGCCTACCACAGCATGGCTTGCCAAGCAGTGCCATGTCTGCACCCAGGATCTGAACCGACGAACCCCGGGCTTCTGAGAAGCAGAATGTGTGAACTTGACTGCTGCGCCACCGGGCCGGCCCCAGGAACCGATTTTTTAAATTTAATTTTAAGTTAATTGATTTTAAATAGTTACATATGGCTAGTGAATACCTTATCAGACAGTGCAGGAAATCTAGAATGTAGCGATTAAATTCCACAACTGTGTTTTTTTTTTTTTAAGCACCATCCACATGCAAGGCATCGTGAAGGCCCTGCAAGATAGAGAACTGAGTAGTACACTGTCATTCCTGCCAGAACCTTCCAAAGTGTTATAGGAGAGGAAATAAGATAAATCCCTAATAATTTTAACATAACCAAAATGATAATTACCAGATAAGTTGCAATGCAATGAGAATTCCTAGAAAGGAAATATGTTTTAATAATATGGTTGGAGTGGTCAATTCATGGAGAAGATGACAGCAGAAGATGTTTTTTCTTTTTTCCATTAGGAACCATGGCCTTAGTCATTTTAACTTATTTTATTTTATTTTTTATTTTATTCTGGAGTTTTTACAAAAATATATTTTATTTTTGGGAGCAGTTTTAGGTTCGCACCAAAATTTTTCAGAAACTTGCAGAGTTCTCATATACACACTGCCCTCATACACACAAGCCTCTCCCACTGTCCACATCCCTGCCAGAGGGGTACACTTATTACGATTGATGAACCTACGTGAATACATCATAGTTACCCAAAGTCCATAGTTTACATTAGGGTTCATTCTTGGTACTCTATATTCTGTGGGTGTGGACAAATGTATAAGGACATGCATCCATGAATACAGTATCAGACAGAGCAGTTTCACTGCCCTAAAAATCCTCTGTGTTCTACCTGTTGACCTCCCCACCCACACTGGCAACCACTCATCTTTTTACTGTCTCCAGAGTTTGCCTTTTTCCAGAATGTCCTCTGTTTGGAATCACACAGTATGTAGCCTTTTCAGACTGGCTTCTTTCACTTAGTAACGTGCATTTAAGGTTCCTGCATGTCTTCTCATTGCCTGCTAGCTCATTTCTTTTTAACGCTGAATAATGTTCCGTTGTCTGGATGTACCACAGTTCATGTATCCGTCCATCTACTGAAGGACATCTTGGTTGCTTCCAAGTTTTGGCAATTATGAAAAAAGCTGCTATAAACATCCGTCTGCAGGTATTTATTCATTTGAATAAATACCAAGGAGCATGATTGCTGGATCGTATGGTAAGAGTATGTTTAGTTTTGAAGAAACTGCCAGACTGCCAAAGGTGTTTTATAAATTTTAATAATAATAATACCACCTCCCGTTTATTGAGTACTTGCTCTGGACCAAGAACTTCACATACAATAACTTACTTAATTTAATCCTAATAACCCTATAAAGTAGCTGTTTTTAACCCCCACTTTACAGATAGGTAAATGGAGGCTTTAAGAGAATAATGACTTGCTCAGGGCCCCGTAGCTCGCAGGCAGAACTGGAATTCAACCGAGGTCTGTCTCACTCCAAAGTCCTTGGCCTTTATGCTATGCCTACTCGCAGAGCCCAAAGGTTTCACAAAATCTTTAAAACTGTGTGCCTCGTTGTCTTGGCTTCTGGGATTCCTCCCAAATAAAGATAACTTTCCTTCTGCCCCTCTGAAAGCCTGCTTCGGAAGCAGGTAAACTTCCTCCGCGGCGAACACGGAGGGAAATTCCGTTGTAAATGGCAGAGCTGGTGGATGGCAGGTGACTCAGCAGCCGCCCGGACTCCGAGGCCCCGGCGAGGCTGCATGCCCCCTCAACCCCTCACTCAGTCCCCCAGCACTTCTTCCCAGCCTCTGGGTTTTTCATCCCTATGGCTGGCCTGGTCCTGGGGTCTCTGGTTCCTTTCCAAAGCCTTATACTCCATTTCTACTTTTCTGCCCAACCCTGTGAGTTGGGCTTGGGGATGCTGTCTGCTGGGTCTCCCAGTGCTCCCTTCTGGACCCTGTCCTTTCCCATCTCCCTTGCTGCCAACTTTGACCCCAACCTGGGCCTTGCAAAGTTTTCTTGGAGCCCAGTCTCAGTGGGAAGACCCAGGCTCATGCTCTTCCAAGGGGCCAGCTTAGAGAAACCATACCTACATTTATTGCTAGAATTCTTCTGTTAGGCATTAAAATTCAAAAATGCCATTTAGGTTTGAAGGTCATATTGCCGGGCTTCACACCACTGCTCATTAGCTATATGTCTCTGGACAAATGATTTAACCTTCCCAAACCTCAGATTCCTCATCTCTAACATGAGGACATTGATAGCATTTGCCCATAGATTTCTTGATAAACTGAAATGAGATAGCGCTTGTAAAACTCTCAGTATAGCACCTGGCATGTGGTAAGCACTCAATACATACTGGCCATTAATAATAATGATCACACGATAACGATAGATGGCCCTTGATTTGGGGGAAAGCTGGAACAAATAACTTTGTAATTAGGTGAATGTAATTGGGTTACATGAGTGCTAAGAGCTCTGAAATGACTGATATGGCAACTGGGTTCAAGATCAAGGTCTTCTTTTTACCTGATGGGTGGGCTTGGGCAAGTCACTTAATTTTCTGGAGTCTCAATGTCCTCATGGGTAGAATGGGAGTCATAACCTACTGCTGCCTCTGGGCCTTTGCACTGCCATTCCATCTGCCTGGATGCTCCTGCCACGGAGCTCTGCGCAGCTCACTCCCTTACTTCATTCAGGTTCCTGTTCAAATTCCACCTCCTTGGAGACCCCCGACACTCTCGCTGACTCCTGCTCTAATTCTTTTGTAGGGCTTCTTACAACCTCACAGTCATCATCCATGTACCATGGGCTCTCTCTTCCGTCCCTTCCCAAGATTCAAGCTCCAAGAGGCAGAGATGAATCTAGCCTGTTCACTGCTGGGTTCTCAGCTCCAAAGACAGCAGCGAGGACACAGCAGACTCTCAGTGAACACTGTTGAAAGGAAAAAAGGTGTGAGAAAGTCTTTTCAAAGTATCAGAGACCTAGAGCCACGAGTGTGTGCAGGCAGTTTCTGGGCCAACTGGAAAACAGTGGGAAAGGTCTGCAGGTTGCAATCAGCCAGTTGACACCCTGAGATGTTCAGCATTGCTGAGAGAAGCATCTTCTTAGAAACACACCTTAGTCTGTCAATTTGTGATGGGCTGTAAGGAACCCTGCCAGCCCCGGAGAAGACAAGGTCAACCGTGGTAGAAGCATCTCCTTGGGGCTCCAGCCAATTCCTGGGACGTGCTCCCCTCCATCTTGGGCCCTTCCTGAACCTGAGGTCTTAGAGAAGCCTTCTCCATACTCCCTCCCTCCATGTAAAGGGCCTGTATAAAATGCCCAGGGATGTCACCTACTGCCACCATGGTGTAACCGTAAGGCCCGCCACCCCTCCCTGGGAGTTTGCTTTTAAGATTAATCCCTAATTTGCAATAACATGTCATACGTATTCATTAACTGTCGTTTATGAGTGACTATTTTCACCATTAGCTTGGTCAATAACCCTCCAAAGTTAAATGTACGCTCCTCACTGGACCAATGGAGAAACTGAGGCCCTCGAAGCTTTGTAACTTGCCAAGGGTCGCACACTTGGCAATGACCTCGAAACCGGGCTCCTGCTTTTGCCTGTAGTTCCTTCTGCGGGCTGAGTGGTCGAGGCCGAGGCTGGGAGGGAGGAGGGCCAGGAGGACACACATGGCCCTTCTCGTTGGCCGCTCTTGCTCACAGTAGGGGGATACGTTCCAAAAGGCTGCTGGCAAATAATTTCGAGGGTTTGGCCAGCCTGAAATAACCAATCTATTTAGAGGTTTCAAGACCAGGCAGCAGACGCTAAATAAGGTAAAGTGTCTGTCAAGAGTGGAGGCCCGAGGAAGAGAATAGAATATTAAAAAACTCCTGGTTTATGTCATGTTTTTTCACACAAGGCTCTTTTAGAAGTGAGCTACAAATAGAAATTATTGCTGTCCTCACCTTGGAATACAGAAATTATGACACAAGGCCGGCTAACACACACACACACACTATAAATACAAATATAAATATAAACACAAACAAATATGTAGTGTATACATATTTTTGGTTTATGATATACAGCTATACAACTTTGAAGAAAATAGGTTTATTATACATAATTTGGGGAAAAATGTAGAGTTCTCAGCCAAAACTTCACATCAGGATTGTAGACATAGGGATTTAGGGATTTCTTCTATGGAATGCTAAATTCTTAGTAATAATAATAGCTGTCACTTACGTGCCAGGAACTGGGTGAGTCCGTTCCTGGGTTTTTTACACTTAATTATCAGAACTCTATTTCCATTTTTCCATTTTATTGATGAAGAGGTAGAGGTTCAGAGAGATGAAGCAACTCACCCAGGATCACACAGCCGGTAAGCAGTGAGCCAGCTCGTAGCCTAAGACTACAGACCGTAAGATCCACAAGGGGAGGGGAAGCCATGTTTGCCAGTGTGTTACCTGGTGCCCAGAATGGACCCAGTCATCGCAAGCGCTCCCTAAATCCTGGAATGAAAGATGAATGCATGGATGGACGGATGCACAAACGAGCGTCTCTAACTCCTATATTCTCAGCAGCTCTGCTGCACCTCGTCCTCGCTTCGCTCCACTCTCTGTCATTCCGAGGACCGACCACTGTCCGCATCTAGGGTAGAATATCAGACTTAGCTGTGTTCTCCCTTTTATCAGTTTTTGGCAGCAAGCGAAGGGCGGTGAAGGAATGGCTAGGCTGTGTGTTTGCCTATCTGTATAAACTGGTCAGGGCGGAGAGTGTGGACAAACGGGGCAGGTCCCCTCTGGGTGTGCCCACCCGTAAGTTCTCAGACAAGTCACCCTCGCTGCTCTGGTTGCGGGAACAGAGGCCCTGGAACTCCAGCGTCTGCGAACTCTCAAGGGAGGGAAAGAGGAAATGATGGGGCAGCTTCCACTGCAAGAGAGGAAGGCAGAAATTCAGCAAGAAACAGAAGTTCCCCGGCAGTGCCTTGTTTTAGTTCCTCAAACCTAAACCGAAAGTCGTGGGGCACCACAACCATCTCACGGAACTGGAAATCGGGAGCTCAGAGTCCAGCGCCTGCTTTGCTGCTGACTTGGATAAGCCATTTTTCTGCTTTGGGCTCCAGTTTCCTTATCTCTAAAATAAACAGTCGAGGCCTTTAGGATGAAGGGTGCGTTGAGAGGGCATTTTCGGTGGTCATAATGATTGATGTGTGTGACATTTATGTGCGTGTTGGGGGGTGCGGAGCAGGGATGCTAAATGTATGCGGTGCTTAGGACCGCACAATGGGAAATTGTCCCTCTTCGAGTCTGGAAGGGTGATTAGGAACTGCTTCATTGCTCAAGTACTGTGATTCTATTCTCGCCACCCTGATTTGAATCATCGAACTCACATGATGAAAAGAAATCAGACTGTGTAAAAAAAAAAAATCAAAGGTACTGGATGTTTTTCTAAATGCCGCTCGACGTACCCTGCTTTTGTTGATGTCGGTACCGTTTCTTTACCTGTAGTGCATCTCCCACCATTGTCCCAGGAAACAGGAGGGAGTTGGCCTCAGACAGGAAACGTCACAGGCAGTTGCTATCAGACAGGAAGGGTAAGCAGAAAGCCCTTTTTGGCACAGTGGAGACACAGCCCCTCCTCTAGAAGGCTCCGATTAGAGCGGGTGCCAAGGCAGTGGAGTAGAAACGCTGAGAGAGGCATCCAGGCGTGGGCCTGGGGTCAGGCCCCTCTCCTTAGGGCTGGGGGTTGGGGATGGGCTGGGGTTCCCACCCGTAGGGGAGAAGAGGACTGAAATGCTCAGGGAACAGTGAGCCAGAGGTCTGGGGTCGAAAGGAGAAGCTCGCTGCAGGAAGCGAAGGCTGAGACTTGAGCAGGGGGTCTCCTAAAAAGGGCGGAGCCAAACACCTCCCAGCACAGACTTGAGAAGGACAGTTCCCGAACAGATAGGAGAGCTCCCCCTGCCCCCCAGAGTCCAGTGAATTCCCACAGATGCGTGGTTCCTTCCCCATTCCCCGAAGGTCACTAAGCTTCTCCCCATATGCAGATGCCATCTTCGTTGTTGCTTCATTGAGATATAACTTGCACACAGAGGAGCGTACAAATTCTAAGTCTATGACTTTGTGAATGTTTACCCACGTAGACACCTACGTACCCGCCGCCAGATTCAGAGATAGACCATGTCGGCACCCTAGAAAGCTCTCTTGCGCTCCCTCTCAGTCAAGACCCCCAGCCAAAGATAACCACTTTTTAACTTGATCACCGTAAGTTAGTTTTTGAACTTGGTATGAGTACAATCACACAGTGTGTGGTTTTTCTCGGCCGGCTTTCTTCATTCACTATCACGCCCCTGAGAGTCATCCACGCTGTTGCGTGTAGTGGTTCAGTTTTTCCTCATTGCTGGGTACTATTCCATTGTGCCACAATTTATTTATCCATTCTACGTTGAAGGACATTCAAGTTATTCACAGATGCCATCTAGAGAAAGAGGAAGTATGGAAACCTCTTAAGATGAAAGAAATAGTCCCCTTAGGGAATTTGAACCTGAAAGAGACCATTTTAAGCCAGAAGCAGCAGAACGACCTCCCATTGTTAAGATTACATTTTCTCCACCGTCCAAAGAAACAGGGACTCCAGTGCTAAATGAGGTCAGTTAAAGGAAGATTTTTAAAAATCATCTTTATTGCACATCCGAGTTGAGGAGTGTAAATTTTGGCCCTGCTACTGTGACTTTCTAATGAGAAAACCGGTACACAGGGCTGGCTTTAGGCTTATTGAGGCAGTAGACCAGTTGTTGCCTTACCATTAATACACTAACAACCTGGAAGAGAGACGCTCGAGAGGTGGGACATCAAAAACAGGATGAGTTCTAGGGGAAAGTATTCAGAAGATGTGGAAAATCTGAGTGAACGCCTCTAACGGGGGCACAGTGCTGGGCTCACAGAGGGCTCGGACAGAATTTGAGTCGGCGGTACAAGAGTTGTCAAAGAAAACACCAGCCTAATTCAGAAAGGTGCACAATTAGTCACCCTGCAGTGGTCAAGGGCTGTTCTAACTATTCTGAGTAATTTCAGCTTGTTTATCTTCAGAGAAGTGGGAGGCACCTGGAGAGGTTCTCAAATAAAATTATCTCAATGACTTAAGAGATGAAAAATGAGCCCAGGGTGAAAAAGTTAACAGTTAGGGCTGTTTTTGCTTCAACAAGACTCTACTCCTCTTAAACTAGGTATTTTAGCTCAGGAAGAAAGTGATGGCAGACTTTTGCAGTAACACCTGGCGTTGCTCTCCCTGAATGCCTGTCTATACACAATCAGACTGGTGAGAAGAGAACATAGATGAGAGCTAAGTATCTTTGCTTCTGTGGTATGCATGAGGGTGTCCACAAACACTTCAGCTGTCTGCTTCCTCTGGGCACACGGTAGGACTGCACTTTCCTGCCTGCTTGAAGATAGGCACAGCTTTGTGACTTGCTTTGGCCAATGGCATGAGCAGAAGTGACATGTTTAAAGCAGAAGCTTTAAGAGCCAATGTGATTTCTCTCCAGAGGCTTGTTCCCCTCTGCCATGGTGCCTGGTAGTGGCTGCTTCAGCAGCCCAGGTTCCCAAGGGAGCAAGACCCTAGCCAACCCTTGATGGTCATGTTTGTGAACAAGAAATAAGCCCCTGTGGCTTCAAGCCCCTGAGATTTCAGGATTGTGTGTTACCACACCATGGCCTAGCCTATCCTGAATGGTTAAGCTGCTCACCAGGGTCTGAAAATGGTCACTTGGTGTGCTCTATGATCTTGGCTCCTTACCCCTAACTCTAAGCCAAAGGCGGACTCTTCACCTCTGATAAAAGCCCAGCCTGTAGATTCCTCCTCAAGAATTTGAAAGC
Source organism: Equus quagga (assembly GCF_021613505.1). Lineage (NCBI taxonomy): Eukaryota > Metazoa > Chordata > Mammalia > Perissodactyla > Equidae > Equus > Equus quagga. The sequence continues at coordinate 116,712,626 of NC_060267.1, forward strand.
TAAGAGATAAAGAGACAATTGCCACTCCATAGTAGAAGCTAGGCTAAGAGAATCTAAAGGATAGTCGGGACTGTGGGCCACGTTGGGCCAAGGACAAGGAAAGTGCAAGACAGACCCCCGATACAAGGGAGCGACAAACGGAGGGACTGAGGAGAGAAAAGGAGGCTTGAAAAGGGGGTGCAGCCCTCAACCGGCCCTGGCTTTCTAGTTCATTCCTATAGGGCCTGGTGGGCTTTGTTTCCTGTTTTCCGCTTCTAGGAGATCTCTGTAGACTAATGCTAAGTCCCAAAGACACACTCCTTTTACTTCAGCTGGTCCGGGGTGCTCCCATACTTTCCAACAAGAACCCTAATGAGAATGAAATATAAAAAGGAGTAAGACATTAACAGCTCTTGCAAATGTTGGCTAACACTCACTGGGTGCCAGGCAGGGTTCTAAGCCTTTCATGCATATTAACGCATCTAATCCTCGCAGCAACATTACAAGCTACATACTTTTAACAGCCTCACTTTTACAGATGAGGAAATTGAGGCACAGAGAGTCTGAATGCCTTTTCCCCACACCTCATCCCTACTAAGTGGCGGCTGGTTTTAGAAGCCATACTTTAAACCACTACACTCTAATGAGTTTCCAGATGTCTTCGGTGATATTTTCTTACTTAAAGAGCTTTTGAAATTCTGCTTTAGCATGTTTAAAATTAAAATCATTGTTATTTATTTTAGGTGTGATAATGATATTTTTAAATAAGGTGTTGTCTTTAGAAATGCGTACTAAAATGTGTATAAACAAAATGGGATGTCTGGGATTTGCTTCAAATAATGATGCAGAGCAGGGAGTGGATAGGTGGCGATGGAGATGACACATGAGTCGACATGAGTTGATCATCACCGAAGCTGAGTGGTGGATACTGGGGAATCATTATATTACTCTTTCAGCTTTTGTATATGTCTGAAATTTTCCCTAATAAAATGTAAAAAATAAATAAATAAATAACAATAACAGAAGGCGTGAAAGAGACTGGAATTGGTGCCAAATTTAAAGAGGAATTTTTATCTTATCTACGGTATTTTAATTTTAGAGCAGGGCTTGGCAAACTATGACCAGTGCTCCAAATGTTTTTGTAGAGCTTGTAATCTATGAATGGTTTTTACTAATGGCTGAAAAAGTGCACATCTTGAGAAATTCAAATTTTCCTGTGGAGAAAGTTTTATCGGAACACAGCCACACCCATTTGTTTATATCTTGTCTGTGGCGGCTTACACTGTCCAAAAGCAGAGCTGAATCCTTGTGACAGAGACCATACGGGCCACAAAACCTAGAATATTTACTGTATGGCCCTTTACAGGAAAGCTTTGCTGACCTCTCTCTTAGAAGGGGATTTATTCATGTATAACTTTGTTTTTAAAACCAACAAAAAGGGGGCCAGCCCAGTGGCGCAGCGGTTAAGTTCACACGTTCTGCTTCTCAGCGGCCTGGGGTTCGCTGGTTCGGATCCCGGGTGTGGACATGGCACTGCTTGGCATGCCATGCCGTGGTAGGCATCCCGTGTATAAAGTAGAGGAAGATGGGCACGGATGTTAGCTCAGGGCCAGTCTCAGCAAAAAAAAAAAAACAAAAAAAAACCAGAGGAGGATTGGCAGCAGATGTTAGCTGTTAGCTCAGGGCTAATCTTCCTCAAAAAAAACCCCCCAAAAACAATATTGTTTTCTTTTTTAAGACAGTAACACAGGACCATTGTAGTCAATGTAGAATATACCAAAGAGTATAAAAAAAGAAAATAAATATCATCCACTGAGTACCCATTTCTAAAATCTTCTCTCTTATCTCTGATTGACCAACTGTTGACAAAATGAAACCTGCTCCAGCTTCCAGTAAAAGTGAGGATTATCTTTCTGGTGCCTGATTAGACAAGAACTACAAGCAGACGTTGGCTGTGACAGGGAGACAGCGTGAAAGGTTGGAAAGAGGCCCCCTGGGACCTTATTGGATTTAAACTGTACAATAAACCTCACATTGCATCTCTAAATTCATGTAGAATAAATCCTAGTAGGAGAGCATCATAGAAACCGTTTAATATAAATACAAGAACTGATATTCAGGGGCCGGCCCGGTGGCGCAGCGCTTAAGTGTGCACATTCCACTTTGGCGGCCTGGGGTTCACCAGTTCAGATCCCAGGTGTGGACATGGCACTGCTTGGCAAGCCATGCTGAGGCAGGTGTCCCACGTATAAAAAGTAGAGGAAGATGAGCATGGATGTTAGCTCAGGGCCAGTCTTCCTCAGCAAAAACAGAGGAAGATTGGTGGCAGATGTAAGCTCAGGGCTAATCTTCCTCAAAAAAAAAAGAACTGATATTCAAGGCGTGAATCCAGTTAACAAGTTCCTAGGGAAAAAAAAATAACCTTAGAAATGGACTTACCCCATGATTACACCAAAATAGTCAAAAGGTAGAAGCTATCCAAATGTCCATCAACAGGTGAATGGATAAACAAAATGTATATATATGCAATGGAACATTATTTAGCCTTAAAAAGGAAGGAAATTCTGACACACACTACAACATGGATGAACCTTGAGGACAACATATTAAGTGAAATAAGCCAGTCACAAAGACAAATTCTGTATGATTCTATTTATATGAGGTACCTAGAATTAGCCAAACTCATAGAGACAGAAAACAATGGTCATTGCCCAGGCGTAGAGGGAGTGGGCAATGAGGGGTTATTGTTTACTGGGTGTAGAGTTTCAGCTTGAGAAGATGAAAAAAGTTCTGGAGATGGATGGTGATGGTTGCCCCACAATGTGAATGTGCTTAATGCCGCTGAACTGTACAGTTTAAATGGTAAATTCTATGCTATGTATATTTCACCATAACTTTAAAAAACTGACTTAAATTTCAAGTGGACAAAATTTGGTAATAATAAGGGTATGTCATATGCAAAGAAGCTCAAATGGATTCAAAGTTTAGCAGGCAAGAGTTCAATGAACTGAAAGCAGTCTGAAGGCCCTGTGACTAATAGTGCTGAAAGGTGATCGCTGATGAAGGAACCGTGTGGAGCTGCGGGGCTGCCATGGAGAGTTCGCTTTCTGTGTTTGAAGGCTCAGGAATAGGTCTGCCTGGGAAATCAGAGGTGATTCTTCCAGTTCAACGATTTTATAATAATGCCAAGAAAAAGGTCGAAAGGAAATGTCAGAGCCGTCATTAGTGGTATTACCAGTGATTTCAGGAAAATCCACCCGGTTTCCAATAAGCTGCCGGGATGGAGGCAATCGCCCACATCATTTAAGGACTAAACGTTGGCCCGAGCAGTTGGGTGGTTCTCAGCTCCACAAGCCACCAAGCATGTGCACGCTCCTCTGCGAATGACTGTATGGTCAGATTAGCTAAGCAGGCCTGTTGTAAGGGCTGAGTGTCTGCCTGACTGTGGGAAACCCCCTGGGATAGGTTGGGCTGCTCCCTTCCATGGCATCACAAATGCCAAGCTATAACTCGGTCGTAAATTGGGATGGGAAATATCTTCCCAGATGGGGACGAAGCACAGCCACTGACCACTCCTGATGTGATGAAGCCGTGTGACGGGACCCTGACAATTGGTTTGACCACAAGTGACTCCTGGCTGGACTGGCCTCTGACTAGCGCATCCCAGGACAGCCGGACATGTTATTGAAGGCCAGTGTCCATTCTGATTGAAGCAGTTGATCATTCTGATTGGTTAATGCCCAGCTGGGCCAGTTGTTAAATATTTTTCAAAGCCACGTGGCCAGGGATCGCTTTCAAATCATTGTTTGCCAGCAGCCTCCGGTATCAGAGTGACACCAGATTAGGGTTAAATTTTCTGATAACTCTGCTTCAGAAAAGTGAAGTGGCCATTCAACCAACCCCTAATTCCCTCACATTTGGGGCTTTTGAAATGTGTTTGTGTTGGATTTTGTTTAAAATATCAAAAGGATAAGATTACTAGGAATGGATAAACAGGGTCACAAAAATAGGAGAAGTGACTGTTTACTGAATCTACTGCTTATTGGCCACTTTACATATATTACTTCTAATTGTCACTTGAAGAGTTCGGTCTGTTTCTAATTTTACTCATGTGGGAAGCCAAGGCTTAGAGAAGCAAAGTGACTTGTGAAAGGTCATTCAGCTAATACACGTCAAACCCGGTACTCAAATACAGCACTACAGTATTTCGCCTTGCATTTGGGAAATCCACACCTACGCTTAGCTGGTGTGGTGGACCTCTGTAGGTTTTGCCCCTCAACATCCATTCCAGTCACCTTTCTTCTGCTAACAGTACCTCGATTTTCCTCTGGGAAGCTCTCATTCCAGGTGTTTAGGGCGAGGGAGTCACGTGACTCAAGCCTGGCCAATAAGTGCTTGGCATTTCCCTGGCTACAGTGACTCACTCATTCATTCAACAAACATTTATTGAGAGGAGCTGGGATATACAGCAGGGATCAAAACAGACAAGGATGCTGCTCCAGTGGAGCTTATTTGCCAGCGGGGTCAGATGGATAATAAGTAACAAATACTCAGCGTAACTTCAGTTGATAATAAGTGTTTTAAAGAAAATAGGACTGTAATGGGCTATAAGAGTAACAAGGAGAAGGAACGGGCTCTTTTAGAGAGGGCAACCAGAGCCAGTGAGAGGCCGTGGGACTTGTGCTGAGTCTCTTCACATTTCCATCTGACTTGAACTTGGAAGGGCATGGGGCCCCCAACTGCTGGCAGCCATCTTACCCATCCCTGGAGTCTGAAAATAAAGCCAACCTCGGGAAAGAAGGGAGGTGGGAGAGAGAGAAAGAAATAGGGTGGTGATGATGTCTTTGAGCTCCTGAATAGTGCTGTGCTTGAAATTAGACCTCTTGCCTATAGCTTCTTTTTGGCTTAAGATGGTTTAGTCATGGAGCCAGCCCCGTGGCAGAATGGATAGGTTCGTGCGCTCCGCTTCAGCGGCCCAAGGTTTCTCCAGATGGGATCCTGGGCACGGACCTGACACTGCTCTCGGGCCATGCTGGGGTGGCACCCCACATGGCAGAGCTGGAAGGACTTACAACTAGAATACACAGCTGTGTACTAGGGGGCTTTGGGGAGAAGAAGAAGAAAAGAGAAAAGATTGACAACAGATATTGGCTCAGGGCCAATCTTAGGGGAGAAAAAAGAATGGTTTGGTCATGTTTTATGTTACTTGCACCAGAAAGCATCTTATCTTGTACAGCTAAGCATTCAAGCTAATCACAGCCTGGCATACGAGCCTTCCTTGCTACTGGCAGACATGAGTACATTTTCGACAGATCAGCAGATGACCAGGTAGATAGATGATAGCTAGATGGCTCCATCAGCTGACTGATGTGGAACAGATAAAAGTTCGTGTCTGTCCACGCATGGAGAACAGGACCAGAACGATACACACTCAACTCTTCACACAGTGCACACTCCGGGATGAGAGGAAAGGGGTTTCACTTTTTAATTATCAGCTTCTGTAAAGTTTGCATTTAAAAACAATCATGAATCACTTTTAATATTTAAAAACCTACAGATCTGGAAGAGTGTGGACAGAGAGGCCTGTGGAATGGTCCTGGGCTGTGTCCTCAACAACATGTCCATAGCATACACAGTAAGTCATTGGAGGGCTGTTTCTCAAAGTTGCTGCTGAGGAAATGGTGCAAAGGAGAGGCCCCTTGCTCTCTTCGCCTCAGATCTACCCAAGCTTTTTCATGCAAGGACAGCTGGAAGATGATACTGTCTGTATAACTCACTGGAGTAAAGAAACAAGGCCACATGAAGCCAGAACTTTTTTCCTACGTCCTCTGTCGGCCCCAGATCCTGACCAGTTTTTCCAAGAGCAGAGGGGTCAATTTCTGTACGTAGAACCCATTTGTTGAGTGCCAGCGGGCCCTGGTTATAGGACAGCGGCTCTTTCTCCAGAAAATGCGTGATTCCCAGGTGCTTCTCCTTCATGTCGAGGGAAATGTATCTATCTGGAAGTTCAGAAACTTGACTAGCATGATTACAGTGTTTATTTTGATTTTCAACTATTCATGGAACTCATAATTATATTCTGATTGTGCCTGAATTTTGCTTGCACTCTGTTTGGTAGATTTCCTTTTAGAGGACAACTGTGACAATCTCTTTGGGATGTCCTTTCTCTTGGATACTCGCACTGGATCCTGGATTGTCCCTGAATCATAATCCTAGGCGAACGCTGTTTCTTCGAGTCCAAAGTCCCACAAAGATTCCATCCTTGCTATTTTTTAAAGCAAGGAACAAAGCTTTCTGGCAATCTCATCAGAAGACTCTAGAAGATTTTACGATAGAACCAGTCTTCATCATTGCTCCTCTCAACTTAGGGAAAAAATAATCAGTTCTTTGTAGCTGATTCCATTTGGACCCAGATAAGCTGTGTGCTAAACCTTCTCACGCTGCAGGTACGGAGACATTCCTCTTGCAATTTGCCCGTTTTATCTAATCACTTTGCCGAGAGAAAACGAAAAGGCAGACTCCAACCTAGGGAAGGGTGAATAATCACAAATTCCAACCTTAAGGAATCTGAATTAATAAGATTTCATGGGATTTTTCCAGCCAAGAAAGAACAGCCACTCTCTACCCATGGGACCGCGATGCTTATAACTTTCCTCCCAGGCAGACGCTCTCATTCCCTGGAGAAGGAATTATGGTCAGATTTTAATTTGGATCAACAGATAAAATTAGAAAATCTCTTGAGGGAAATGTCATTCATTATTTACAAATGTACGTAATTAAAGACAGGCGGTATAGACAGAAGAAAGACCACAGTGTCTGTAGAGCAAATGCTTAAATAGAAGCAAAATTCCCTGGGATTTCACCAGGTGCATGCTCCAAACACATATTTAAAGTCTCTAACTTGGAAAAAAAATAGCTGGAGGGGTGTACACCAAGCTATCATCTATGCTTTCCTCTGTGGATTCGGAGAGAGGTGGTTATTGAGGGATATGTTTAACTTGATATAAAAGATTGCTGTGGTGTCTGGTTATTTAAATAATAGGTATAACGGATATCGGTTAGGCTCCCGGGCCACCCAGCAACTAGAACCTCTTTCCTGTATTTATAGAATTTCCCATCTTATGGGTCCAAAAATGCCTAAGCCAGAAACTTGCTTTCCGTGGCTCCCTTGGAACTCAGAAGGCTAATACACCTTGTAGGGGTACTCATCAGAGTGCTCCAGAGAAATAGAACCAATAGGATAGGAGAGAGAGAAAGAGAGAGAGAGATTTATTTTAAGGAACTGACTCACATCATTATTGAGACCCAGGGAGAGGCCAGTGTTGCAATTCAAGTCCAAAGGCTACCTGCTGGCTGAATTCCTTCCTGCTTAAGGAAAATCAGTCTTTTTTTCTATTTAGGCCTTCAACTGATTGTATGAAGCCCACCCACATTATGGAGTGCAATCAGCTATTATCAAACCCCACTGAGGGCCAGCCCAGTGGTGTAGCAGTTAAGTGTATGTACTCTACTTCAGCGGCTGGGGGTACACAGGTTCCAATCCTGGACACGGACCTATACACTGCTCATCAAGCATCAAGCCATGCTGTGGCAGCACCCCACATACAAAATAGAGGAAGATTGGCAATGGGTGTTAGCTCAGGGCCCATTTCCTCACAAAACAAAACAAAAAAATCTCTGCTGATTTAAATGTTAATCACACCCAAAAACATCCTCATAGAGACACCCAGAATAATGTTTGACCAAATATCTGGGCACTATGGCCCAGCCAAGTTACACATAAAATTAACCATCAGAACAGGGTAAAGACATATGACCCAGTTCTTACACAGGCTTTGGTTTGGAAGTAAGTACCATGTGGCACCTATTCTTCAGGAGAGGTGATGGTGGAGACTTCCAGCTTACAGAGGCAAAGTGGCAGCAGTCCTAGTGTCTGCTCCCTGTCACTAGCGTATAGGGGATCTGTGCCAGCAATGGCAGCAGAAGGATCCCCACTAGAGGTGTCATGGCTTTGTAGCTCCAAGGCTCATCGTTCAGTCCATGGATTCAACGAACTACTTAGTTCCTTTAACACATTCCTTTTCTGCTTAAACCTACTAGGGTGGATTCTCTTGTTTGCAACTAAAAAAAACTTAAGTTCAATAAGCATGTTGTATTAATTATCTATTACTGCATGACAAATTATCCTAAAACTTAGTGGCTTAAAACAATAATAAACATTTATTATTTCACATATTTTCTGTAGGTCAAGATCTTGGGAGTGACTGAGCCAGGTGGTTCTGGCCCAGGCTCTCTCATGAGGTTGTAGTCACTTGTTGGCCTGGGCTATCATCATCGGAAGGCTTGACTGGGGCTGGAGGATCCACTTTCAAGGTGGATTTTTCACATGGTTGGCCAGTTGTGCAGGCTGTTGGCAGAGGCCTCAGTTCCTCTCACATGGGCCTCTCCGCAGGGCTGCTGGAGTGTCCTCCCCTAGAGAGAGCAGTCCAAGAGAGAAAGGTGGATGCCACAGTGCTCTTCATGACCTTGGCTAGGTGAAGTCGTACACCATCACTCCCCCCGATTCTACATGTGATAAGAAAGTCACTAAGTCCAGCTCTTATTCAAAAGGAGCAAAATTTAGTTTCCACTTTTTGAAAGGAGGAATGTCAAAGAATTTGCGGATATATGTGTATATATATATTTTTTCTAAAGATTGGCACCTGAGCTAACAACTGTTGCCAATCTCTTTTTTTTTTTGCTGCTTTTTCTCCCCAATTCCCCCCAGTACAGAGTTGTATATTTCAGTTGTGTGTCCTCCTAGTTGTGGCATGTGGGACGCTGCCTCAGCAGGGCCTGACGAGCAATGTGGTGTCCGTGCCCAGGATCCGAACCAGCAAAACCCTGGGCCACTGAAGCGGAGTGAGCGAACTTAACCACTCGGCCACGGGGCCAGCCCCTGTGGATATGTTTTAAAATTTCTTGTAGTAGCCAGCTTCGAGATGGCCCCCAGTGATCCTCAGCTACTTATGTTCACATACTTGTGTATTTCCCTCTTACACCGCATCACAGTTGTTCACTGTGACCAATGGCCTATGGAGAAGTGATGGTATGTCACTTCCAAAATTAGGTTACAAAAAGGTACAGCCTCCCCCATACACCTTGCTCTGGGGGAAGCAAGCAACCGTGTTGTGAGCAGCCCTATGGAGAAGCCCACGCAGCAAGGAACCAGACCCTCCAGCTAACAGCCAGCAAGGAACTGAGGCCAGCCGACAACCACACGAGTAAGTGGAAGCAGATCCCTCAGCCCCTAGTTGAGCCGTCATAAGACGGCAGCCCCAGCTGGCACTTCGCACTCTCACAGGACCTCGCAAGACCTTGGGTCAGAACCACCCAGCTATCTACTCCTGGGTTCCTGACCCAGAACTTGTATGAGATAATAAACGTTGCTTTAAGTTGCTAAGTTTTGAGGTAATTTGTTATGCAGCAACAGAGAACCAATATACCACCATACATGTATTACTAGGTTTTCCAGAAGAAATAATCGTGTGTGTATGCCTTGAAAAGAGAGTGAGAGAATATCACAGAGATCTACTTACCAAAGGGAGACACAGCCATGTTTCAATCCTCAGAGGGCAGTAATTTCCAGCTTTCTGAGATTTTAGTAGACACCTAGAAATCCTCAAACAATTCTTCTGTTGAAATTGTTCCTTTTGAAGGCTGTAAATTGCTCCCACCTAGACTGTGTCCAGCAAAGCCTGGGAAACCCCTCCCTCAAGAGGGGGGTTTGGGCCATATTGGGGTCCTGTGTGTGTTAAGGGGCCCTGTGCTTCCACACTAGCAATGATTTGTTTTTTGGATGCTTGCTAGCCTATTCCTTGAGAAAGCCTGTCATTGCAGACCACACCAAGCAGCCTGTGTGTTATTCCATCATGTTTCAATACAATTGAATACAATTGTACAATCTACATTTTACCAGTTACCCATGACAGAACAATATCCATTTGTTCCATAACTATTTGCTGAGCACCTACTGGGTGCTGGCTCTGCCCTCGGCACTAGAACGCTGGCTTTCAATGTCCTCAGCACTGTGGGGGGACGGCAAATGCCATCGCAGCAGTAGAAACACAATTCAAGAAAGCTAAAACCCTCTTCTTCCATTTGGGGTAAAAGCCAGCGGTCTGTCTCTGAGGAGCCCTGCAGGGTGACTTGTGAACTCACCCAGGTCCAGCTCTGGCCATGCGCTCTGTGGGCAGCACACCAGGAACGGACCTATGCCCCGGGGAAAATCTATTAACCACGCTCGTGAGACTGTCACGTAAAACCAGAAGGTCAGTTTATTAATTTACAATGAAAATTCTAACTATCCTGGGGAACAGAACACTCATGTTTGCACGCCCAACCCCTCCCCACTCCATTTTCCTAGCCTCTCCTCTTCCCTTCTTTCCGTTCCTGCTCTGACAAATACTTCCTAGGCTTGTCCTATGAGCCAGGCGTGGGGCTGAGACCTGGAGGAACAATGGGGTGTGAAACCAACAGAGTGCCTGCCCTCCATCTGAGGGGTGGGAGGAAACCCAGATGGGAACATTCACACAGATAAACACCAGGTCCCTTATGTGTTTCATGGAGCCCTTTGAGACTCTAAAGACCGTGAAGGCCCCTGTCCTTAGAATGATGAGCCTTCTCACACACACCCATCATGCACACCATTTCAGGGGATTCTCAGTCACCCTGAAACTCATCCCGGGGTGTGGGGTGCAGAATCTCCCCCTCTGTTGGCAGAGCTACACGAGAAGCAGTCAAGTCGTACCCAGAAGGTTGCTTCGAGACTGTGGAGTTGGAACAAGGGTGTTGTTTAGGTGAACTGAATGTTCAAGGGCATTGGGCTAAGATCGCCTTCAACATAGTAGAAATGGCCTTGCCACTGGAGACACTGCATGCGTTGGAGGTCCCCCCTCACCTGGAGCAGTGCCTGAGTGGAGTCCCGCCAACATTGACCTCTCTCCTCTTTCTAAGTGAAGAAGTTTGACCAAACTCCATTTTGTTGACTCGCTCTTTTAAGGTAAGTCAATACCTTGATCCACTGAGAGCCACATGTATCTCGCCTTGAAGTAACACAAAGGCCTTCACAGGACTTTGCGTATCTTGGCTCTGATCCATAATAAACAGATTTAAAGCTTAATTTTAGCAGAGTGCTATATCTTCCTTTCTTGCAAGTTCTTAGGAGGTGTCTTGTTCTGGGCCCCAGCAACTCCCAGCTGGCTTTTCCAAGAGCATCCAGAAAACCATAAAAGGCTCATCAAAAACCTCTCCTGCCTACTTTTTTCCTCTCCACAATCTAGAGCGGGAGTTGGCAAACTTTTTCTGTAAAGGGCCACGTAGTAAATATTTTAGGTCTCTTTCACAGCTCCTCACTCTGTTGTTAGAGTGTAAAAAGCAGCCGTGGATAAGACCTATGTGAATGAGCGCAGCTGTGTGACAATAAACCTTTATTTACACAAAGCAGTGTGCTGGCCAGATTTGGCCTGCGGGCTGTCATTTGCTGACCACTGGTCTAGGAGGTGATCATCCTCCTGATGGCCTCTCCCCAGCTCCCTCTGCTCTCCCTCAGTGGTCTCCCTGATGGATTTATTTCCAGTGTATTTCTGAGGATTTAGACAGACAGAGGGTAAGAAGTGTGCTTCCGTGGAAACTGCAAATGGAGGATCGCTTTCAACTAGAAACCTGGATATCCCTGGTGCTGAGTCCTTCTTCCTAGTCCGTACAGTGTAGAGAAATGGGTAGGAAAGAGACGTCACATGAACATGGGAAAACTTTAAGAATGTTTAACCCAGAGAACAGAAGTTTCCAGCAAGGAACACAGAATGGTTAAGAACATTTACTCTTAAGTCAGATAATGACAATAATAATGACAATAACAACCTGACACAGATAACATTGATTGAACATCTACTGTGTTTTTCTGAATATCATATTTAATGCTGGGTTTGCATTCCAGCTCTACCTCTGTCTAGCTGTGTGACATCACTTAACCCCTCTGAGCCCAGTGTCTTCACCTGTTAGCCAAGGGGTGTGGGTAGCCTGTGACCAGCACTCAGCCCAGTGCCTGGCTCCACATCAGTGCTCATAAGAGTCAGAGCTCTGTTACTCCAATCTGTGGAGGGGCCACACTTGTTCTTTATATCTCAGAGCTGGGCAAGGAAGCCAGTAGGTGGAACCTTCAGGAAGAGAGATTCCAAGCCCAGGAAAAACGTGCTGACCTAGGACTTCCAAGATATACAGGGTTCTTGAGATGCTGGTAGATGATTCTTGAAGGAAGTGTTCTCTAGTCAAATAAATTTGAGAAATTCTCAGTTAAGCAAATTTCTCAATGGCTGTATTTCTTAGAGCCTGGAATGTACTATTGTGGTATAAATCTCTAAGAAGATATCATCACAAGCAGCTTTTTCCAAGTGTATTTATCCACCGATCATTTTTTGCCTCCAGGGCATCTTTGGGGATTAGTCTGTTACAAAAACCCTTTAGGAAAATACAGTTGGAGTTGTCTGAAAATAGATTGGCCTGTGTGAGGTAGTGAGCTCCTCATTAAGGGAAGTGTGCAAGCAGCAAAGGCTGGATGCTCAAAGGGCAGGGATGCTGACAGGATCATCTGTGGTGGATGACAAGAGGACTGAGTGCAGGGAAAGGCTCCTGTCAGTCCTGGCAGCAGGTCTTGTCCTTTCAGGCTCTGAGGGTTGTGCTGGTTTTCTCTTCCAGCCCTGGAATTTTAGATTTGACTCCGAACAACATCAAGAAAGCAGCTGGGGGCTGGCCCCATGGCCGAGTGGTGAAGTTCACTTGCTCCGCTTTAGCGGCCTGGGGTTCACGGGTTCAGATCCTGGGCGCGGACCCAGTACTGCTCGTCAAGCCACGCTGAGGGGCTGTCCCACATGGACGAACTAGAAGGACATACGACTAGGATATACAACTATCTACTGGGGCTTTGGGGAGAAAAAAAAAGAGGAAGATTGGCAACAGATGTTAGCTCAGGGCCAATCTTCCTCACCAAAAAAAGCATACCTTAAAAAAATTCTTTTTAAAAAAAGAAAGGAGGCTTTTGGGGGTTGGCCCCACGGCCGAATGGTTAAGTTCACATGCTCTGCTTTGGTGGCCCAGGGTTTCGCCATTTCAGATCCTGGGCGCAGACCTAGCACTGCTCATCAAGCCATGCTGAGGTGGCATTCCACATAGCAGAACTAGAAGGACCTGCAACTAGAATACACAACTATGTATTGGGGGGTTTGGGGAGAGGGAGAAGAAAAAGAAGATTGACAAGAGATGTTAGCTCAGGGTCAATCTTTAAAAAAAAACGAAAGGAGGCTTTTGGGCTGAAGGGCTTTGCTGGAGAGTTCTGGTAGCCCCACGTTAAGGGCCCCTGAGGAGTCCCCACTTTGGAGTCCCCTCAAGTCTGCTGCTGATCAGAGTCATCAAGGGCAATGAAAGCACATTGTCTGACACATCGGAGGAGCTCAAGAAATGTTCCTCTTTGAGATCCGTGCTGAGTGGCCTGCAGCGTCAACGGTGAAGGGCAGGCAGCCCTGACCCGGATTCCTCTTCTGGCTCTGCCGCTTTCCTGCTGGGCAATGCAGGGCAGACCCATTTCTCCAGGCCTCCAGTTCCTTATGCGTAAAAGGGAGTGGCAGTCTCTTCCTCCTCCTGTGGTGAGGATCTGTAGCAGACAGGCCGGCGTTCCCACTGTCTCCGCTGCGGCTGGGTAGGACACGGGGCAGGCAGCTCAGGCCCTCCTCCCGGCACGGCGTGCAGGGCCTTCCTGATGCCTGGAGCACCCACCCTGGGAGCAACCTCCAACCAATGGTGTCAGGAACCGCAGGACAAATGCCCCAGCAGCCCCGGTCCTGGGGGCAGACAGTTCTAAGAGGCATTCGCATCTGCTCAGAAGGTCTCAGAGGAATCCAGCTGTCCCTTGCCCACAGCGGTGACCTCAATAATTCACCTTATATGGCCATTTCTCTCTTTCCCTGTCTCATTCTCTCCATACCCTCCCTCTCTCTTCCTGAGATTAGCTCCCAAGGAAACTTCCAGCACCCAAGTCCTTTTCTCAGGCTCTGCTTTTAGGAAAACCCAAACTAAGAGAGGATTAAATAAGACGCCGCCTGTGGAATATCTGACTAAGTGCTTAATAATTAATCACTGATTACTATTGAAAAAAGCAAGCCTGGCGTACCCTCAGGTCTCCACCATGCTACCACCCATGCGAACGTGCACACACATGCATGTACACGCACACACGCTCACACCAACACTTCTCAGGCTACTCTTCTATTCTTATTCTTATTCTCCCACTCCTGCTTAAGACATGATATCATTTCCCACGTCCACTCAGACCTGCGGGAGCCATCTGGTTAATAAAACGCTTCAAATTTGGGGTTTTTTTTTTTTCAACTAAATGTGGATGAATGAAAGGATGCTGTGGGCTAAGGCCAGGGCTAGTCTCTTCCCACTCCCTGGACCAGTCCTGCTCTGCAGCCACTCTTTCCTCCTTCTCAAATTTTCCCACTTGGCATCAGAAAGGACCAATTCTGAGGCTGACTTTGTTGACAAAGGCAAGAAGCCCTGACTGGGGCCAGGAGCCCTGAACACAAGCAGGGGGCAATTTTCAAGATCGGAGCTGGTGTGCGTTAAATAGACGTTTAGCAACAACGGGAGGCATTCGGATGCTTGTTTAGTGAGCAGCTGTTACAAGAAGCAGGCACGACGTACCCTCTGCTTCTGACCTCTCCCTCGATGCTAATAAGTTCTCTATCTTTAGCACAATTTGTAGAGATTTTCTCCTCATTACACTTCAGTGCCCCTTACCTTTTAATCATCCATCAGCTTTGGGGAATGTCTTTGTGAAAAACCCGCCATTCATCATCACACGCTCCTCGACTTCCTGGACAACTGGGGTGCTTTATGGAAACCTAGGATCATTATGACTCTGTCGGAGCCCCTCCTCCGCCATTTCCCTCTCTGTCCTGTCTCTCCCTCCTCAAAAGCATGATATGAAGTGATGCTGTTGGCAATACCTGCTTGGTGACAGCTCTGCCCCATATCTGTGCACCCCACTCCCAGGCCTTGTTGAGCACCTTACAGGTTAATTAGAAGAGTTTTCCAGTAATAGAAGGTGACCTACAAATGAATAAAAGTTCTCTCTTCTTGATCTAGTTCAGAGATAATGATGACAGAGAACAGTCACTTAAAGCAAAGCAAAGAAAATGGTTGTGGTTACAAGGATGCACTGAGGCACAGCGGCAGGAGCCCAGGCCTCAGAGATAGAAAGACCTGAGATTGAATGTGGCTGTGACAGTTACTTGCTGTGTATCTTGGGTGAGTTGATTAACTTCTCTGGGTCTCAATGTCTTTATCTTTATAAATGGGGCAATTTATACTATGCAGACATCTTTTCTTTTTTTTTTTTCCTTGTCTGCCCAGAAAAACTCCATCTTCTGGTAATAGCATCTCCTATTCTCTGTGGTTCTGGTGGAGGGACCAATCTTACTAATATCCATTACCTGCTACCCACTGTGCCCTCAAGAGGGCCCAGACCTGGCCAATAAAGCATGGGCATGTGAAATAGGCAAGGTCCTTTCTTGGGATTTTACATAGAAATGCTGGAAGAGAGACCCTCTCTCTTTTCTCTGCTGACCTGAAATGGTGGAGGTCTGGAGGTCTGGGTAGCAAAGCCCCATCCTTCTTCCATCCCTCCTCCCCTGCCCTCCCCTGCCCTCCCCTCCACCTCCAGCTCCCCTCCACCTCCCCTCCACCTCCAGCTCCCCTCCACCTCCCTCCTTTCTCCTGCCTGGGGAGAAAAGAAAACCCACACACAAAGGGAAGCTGATGCGTAAGCAGAGGGGCGGGGCGTCCCAACAGCGTTGTTGACGTTTCTTTTGAATTCTCCTGTGTAACTGTTATTTCTTTTTGATTTTGATTTTGGTTTTGTTATTGTTTGAGAACAAGAGGGGGCTTTTAAAGGTCATTAAGTCAACCTTTATTGTTTTCTAGCTGAACAAAATGCAGTCAAGAGAGACAGCGCCTTCCCTGGAACCATCCAGCTTCTCAGTCGGGACTGGCACCCCAGGCTAAGAGTCCACCTCGGCGTGTGTCGGCGTCCTTCCGGGCTGGTCTCGTAGGGTAACTCACCGGCTGATGATGCGCGTCATTCCCAAGTCACTGCGTGTGTCTCCCCAACCTCACTGCCCCCAAATTCCTCTTATCTTGCCCCCTACCCCTCATCAAGCCCACGGTGTCTTAATATCACCATTGTATGGATTCGTTTGGGTCCTCTCTGTGCTGCTTATGGGAGTGGTAATACAGACAACTAATTTAAACTGTTGATGAACTGCTTTTAAGACTCTCTTTCATCAGAGAAGAAAGGGCTTCAGGTATCTTAGGAGAACGGATTTTTAAAGAAGGGGATGATATGTGGCAATGGTTCCCAAAGAGGGAAAATGGTGTAGAAAGGGGAGTTCAGCCCTTCTGAAGACAGACTGCTTCCATTTTAGAATCTTCCTCCTCTCTCTCACCGTATTCTCCTTGTAAGTGTTCCTACGTGGAATCAAGGCTGCTGATGCTGCAACCATTCCCTCCTTCTTCTCCCTAGGTATAGATGCCACCTCCCACTTTAGAGGCTGAAAATGCAGCTCACTTTCCCAGCTTGCTTTGCAGCTAGAATATGTGACCTATTCCTGGGCAATTCTACATGAAGGGAAGTCTGGTGGAGGTGCTTCTGGGAAAAGTTCTCTTCTTTGATAAAAGAGAGATGCACAAGGGAAAGCCTCCTTTATTTCTGCCTTTGAGTGTGGTAATATAAAGATATGATGGCTGGAGCTGCTGCAGCCATTTTGCAATCTTGAGGGCACAAGTCTAAAACAAAAGTCAACACACTGAGTATTGTGGTGTGGAAAGATGCAACGAGGCAGGGTCCTAGATGACACATTTCACCACAGAAGTAACCCTAGAATAACTCAACCACTGGCTTTCTTGTTATGTAAGAGTAAATAATCTTTATCATTTAAGCCACATTTGATTGTGCATTTTCTTATAGCCAAAAATCATCCTATTACTACGTCTTAGACTTGTTTGAAAGAAGTTTCCTTGATGGAATATACTTTTGTTTCTAAAATAAAGTTTTTTCTTTGATGTTGGTTTGTATTTGTTATTACCGTAAGTTCTATTTGATTCTTTTTCAAATCTACAAGGTGACTTGATAGTTGCCCATCCCATGTAGATACCCTTGACCTTGTCTTTTACTTCCATAAACATATTAAGCATGGTTAGTTCATAATCTGTGCCTGATAATTCCAGTATCTAGAGTCTTGGCAGGACTGTTTCTGCTTGTTCTCACTCATGATGCTTTATTTCTTTTTATCCCTGGTTATCTTTGATTGTATGCTGTTCATTGTGCCTGAAACATAATTTATAAGAGTAATTTGAGGTCTGGGGTAAAGGTACTTTCCTCCAGAGAGGATGTGTGTGTGCATTTGCCAGGTGCCTGGGGACAACCTTAAACCACGTTCAAGGTTAAAGATTGCCTGTACCACCAAACACTGAATCCTGGCTGCAAATCCAATATACCAGCCTAGTTTACTTCCGGTTCACCTTTTTCCAGAAGGTATAGAGATTTGGGGTCCCTATTATTATGAAAGGGTCTCCATTTAGACTCTCCTTTTAATTGCTGCCTCCCTTGTCCCAAAAGGCCATCAAAACAAAGGTTCAAATTGCTAGAATCAGCTAATACCCTTGGTTCAAAAGTCACTTCCGTGCTCTGCTTATCTCTTTGGGTTCCTGTTTTCCCTTCAATAATGTCTTACTAGATAATTAACTCTTAAGGGCTTGTAAGATGCTCAATGTATCCAGCAAGCTTAGTTGTTTCCCAAAGGAGGGTTGGTCCCAATAACCTAGCCCACCATTCGCAGAAACGGAAGTTTTTCTTTGTGCCGTCACTGAGTTCTCTGCTAATACCTAAACTGTGTCTCTGGGGTTCTCACCACTTGCTTTCTCCTGTCCGTGGGTTTGTTGTCTACTTGCCTGTGCCTTCTGACTGCCTTGTCCTATTCTCAATTTTGTTGCCCTCCTGATTCTAGCTGTCAGCTTGATTTCTGCATGCCTTGTCCCCTGGCACTTGTTCATCTCCTGACTTCTACTGGGTCGCCTGTGCCATCTGACTTGGTACAATAGGGTTCCAGCTACTCATCTAGCTCTTGATCCTCTGGCTGAGCATCGATCCAGGACTTGATGATATTTGCCAATATTGTCCCCTCCTGTGCCTCCCCTCTCCATATGCCTCCTGGCTACCCATCTGGCCTTGACTTTTCTGACTAGTTCTCCTTCCCCTTTGAGGCCCCTGACTGTCGTGGCATCGCCTACCTAATTCACAGCACCATCTTGGGCTTCCCTTGATTGAGTGTTTTAAGTAGGTACGTTTCAGGCTGAGTCTATTTAATTATCTTTGTCAAATACAGGATCACACTGTGGAGGACCTCATGAGTGTTTTAGAATGATGAGTAACTCTCAAATTTTAATCATTCTTTAAAATATAGAAGAAGACTAAAGTTTATGATAAAAAAAGAAATTGAAAATGGCAATGAAATCAGGCCTATTCTTAAGACTTTTTTTTTGGATTTTGAGAGTCTATTTAGCTACCTACAAGAAACAGGTAGCTTAGTATAGTAATAGAGGGCACGGTCTTCTAAATCCAGTGGACTCACCATTTCTGCCCCTTATTAGCTATGTGAATTTGTACAATTCATCCTACTCTTCTTAACTTATATTTCTTCATCCATAAAATGGTGCTAAAATTCCCTTCTTCATGAGGTTATTATGGGGAAAAAGAGATAAAAGGCACAATACCTACAGACCATAAGCACTCAGTTAAAGGCATTATCATCGTCATGGTCGGTAGCAGGAAGGTCCCCTCCAAATATTTCACCCACTGGGTTGTCATGTGGCTGCTCATCCCCCATCCCATCCTGAAATCTCCACCATCTGAAACTTGACTTCATCAAGCAACAGCCTGAGGGTAATTATTCCCAGAAGACCCTGGTTAAAACACACATGTTCCTCTAGATTCATACGTGGTCGGATTTGTTTAATGAGGTGACTAGTTGAATCAAGTCCCGTGTGATGAGGTTGGGGGTTGCAATCTGAGAGCAGTTCTATTCACAGTTGAAAGACATCTTGGCTCCTCATGTATAAGAGTCATTTTTCAGAAGACAGGAGGCCCAGCAGAAGGCAAAGATAATTAGGCTCCCCCAGGGGCACTAATGTACGTGGCCTTAAGGGTCTTGGGTATAAACACTGGTAGGATTTTTAGGCTAAATAGGTCAAATCCAACCCCCTCACTTGAGAAATGAGGAAACCAAGACTCAGAGATTTGGAATGACCTGCCCAGGGCCGCACAGTCCATGGGTGGCAAAGCGTAGACAAGAACCCAGATGCTGGTCCTACAATTAACCAGCCATGTGACATGCTAGGTGTGGTGGTTTAAAATATGTCTGCAAATACGTCCACAAATCCCTCGACATTCTTCCCTTCAAAAGACAGAGAATAATTCCCTTCCCTTTCAATATTGGCTATACTGAGTGACTCACTTCTAATGAATAAAATGTGGGGAAGTGACACTATGTGACTTCTGAGGTTGGGTCATAAAAAGAATACAATTTTTTCTGGTTCTCTCTCTCTGAATCCAGACACTGTGTTTTGAGGACCCTCAAGAGGCCTTTGGGGTAAGTCTACTGGGAGGAACTTAGGCCGCTCATCAACAACCAGTACCAACTTGCCAGCCATTTCACTGAGCCACCGTGGAAGCTGATTTTCTAGTCCCAGTCAAGCCTTCAGTCGACGGCAGCCCTGGCTGACATGTTATTCGCACCCTCATGAGGGAACCTGGGCCAGAACCACACAGCTAAGCTTCTCTCGAATTCCTGACTCATAGAAACTGTGGGCGACAATACATGTTTCTTGTCTTAGGCTACTAACTTTTGGGGTAATTGTTAAGCAGTGATAGATAATGAATACACTAAGATAACTAATACTAATATTTAATTTAATACTGGTATTGACTCAGGACTTTTTGAGTTGAAAGTGATAAAAATCCAGTTCAACTAGTGAGGGGAAAAAAAAAAAAGAATTAGTATTGCTTCCGTACTTGGGAAGACCAGAGATGGAGCTCGCTTCAGGGATACCAAATAGTCAAATGACGTCATCAGGATTCTTTCTCTCATTTCTCGGTTTTCTCTTTAGTGGTTTCTCTCTAGTGGTTTCGTTCTCTCCTACTACAGAGACACTTTCTCTATACAGAAAGGCAACCCAGGGTTTCTTCATCCCCACTTAAAGGCCCTAGAAGAAACAGAGAACATCTTCCTCCGACATTCATGTATAATCCCAGGAAAGCTCTAATTGGCCAAGTTCGGTTCCCATATCTGTGCCTGAACCAGTCACTGTGGAGAGGGAAATGAGGCACTGTGATCACCTACCCGTGCCTTGGCTAACTTGCCAAGGCTAACTCATGACTAACTTGCTTTTCAAAGTGTGGTCTGTGGACCAGCAGAAAAGCATCATCTTGGGCCTTGTTTGAAATGCCAGTTCGGTCCCACTCCAGACTCTGAATCGCAATCTGTATTTTCACAAGGTCTCCAGGTGATTTGTATGCACATTAAAATTTGAGAAGCACTATTCTACTATAATTTATTTCCTGGCAAAAGTAGTCTCTCTTCTCCTCTCCTATATCAATTGACCGCCCCTCCCCACGTTTGGTAGGGTACTTTTGTCTTTTAACCCTCTCATACATTTTTGTGTGCACATCTTCTCTCTCCCGCCACGCGTGGGTCCTTAACGACAGAATCCAATATCTGATGGGCAGTGTCCTCTTCTGTAAAATGGGAATAATGCTGTTCGCTGTCCAGGGATCTCATAAGGACTGGATGCTAAGACACATGGGCGCATAGCACAGTGATACTGTCTACATTATAGACAGATTATAGATGCACAGTGATGAGAGCTAGTACTTATCTCCCTAACCTGCCACGTGTTGATGTGCTTACCCCATACCAGGCACTATGCTAGGCCCTTTCTTTTATTTTCTCTGAACCCTCACAATAAAGCTCACAACTATGCTATAAGAGAAACAGGTATGATGACAGTTTAGGTATGTAGACAATTTCTAAATTTCCTCATTTGCAGATTAGGAAATGGAGCAAATCACACACCTAGGAAGTGATAGAGCCGGGATTTGAACCCAGAGCTGTGGACTCCATAGCCTAGTTCTGGATAGCTCTGCCGCACAGTGTTGCACAATGAAGTCCCTCAACCACTGTTTGTTAAGTTAGAGAATAAAAGCCCTGGGCTCCCAAAAAACAAGAATCACAAGGCCAAAGCCAGCTCGGGCCAGGCAGATGAGATAACTGAGCCGAAGGCCAAGCCACAGAAACACTCTCTTCCCTCCACTATAAGTGGGTCAAGCAAGTGTGATGATAAATGGCAGGTGACCTTCATCTCAGTGTCAAGAGCACAAAAGGACAGATGGAGACCCTGGAGCTGGGGAGCACACAGCCTATCTGAAGGGGCAGGGGCCCCATGCTCCTGCCAGTGTGTTGGCACCGGGTGGTTCATCCCTGACATCTGTTCTGACAGGACGGCACAGAGCCGGACACAGTGGTACATATTTTGAAGCTGACCCCTGAGACGGTGGACCCAGTGTGGTCACATCTGACTTTTGGAATAAAGCCCGAGGTCTGGACTTCTATGTGAAATCCTTGGCTTATAAATATTAGTGAATAATTTTTTCTTTTAAGTGTTTGGGCCAGATGCTGGTGGGAGGTGAGGGGAGTGTAGTTATAACCAGATTATGACCTCTGTCCTAAACCGGGAGGTAAATTTGTACTGTGTTTTGTTTGCTAAATTAGTCCAAAAACAAATAGGAAGGAAAAAAAGGAGGAGGACAGAAAGAGAAGAGGGGAAGGAGGGAGGAGACAGCTGCTGCTTGACCAGTCGAGTCTCAAGGAGCAAGGAGGGTGGAAGACAGCTTTCAACAGGGGCGGGTAGGAGACGGAGAGGAGCGGCTCTCAGTGGCAAATTGTCCCAAGGGCCAGGGCCTCTGATGGGGAGTCCCTTCCATCTCCCAGCACCGCCAAGGGCCAGCCCAGCCAATCAACCTTTTTTTTTTTTATCACCTTGGAGGCCCTCTCCGTCTTTGTTCAGCTGTAATCTTTCTTAATTAGATAATTGAAATAATCATCCAATTAAGTCGGTGCGCACGGCCCCCCTCACTTGAGGCCTTGCCGCATCCAGCTGGCTCCTCATTTCCACTGACTCCGTTCCCCGCCTCACGCAGGGTCTGAAACAGGTTTCAAGCTGTTTCCTTTCCTCTTTTTCAGTTTGCTCTTTCAGTTCATAGGAGCTACAGCTAAATTTCAGTTCTGTCTAATGTCAAAATAGACTCCTTAGGCAACGACTGCTGAAAGTTAGCACTGACACCAAGCAGTGCTGGCCGCCTGCTTTAGATGCACAGGGATCTGAGCCCTGTTCTGTCCTTTACCAACCAGGTGACCTTGAACATGTGAGCTGACCTTTCAGAATGGCAATTTCCTCATCTGTGAAATGGGTGTAAAAAGAGGACCTGCCTCAGAGGTGAGGTTGTTGTGTGATTGAATGGAGATAATGTGAGCCAAGCCATCAGTCCTGTGCCTGGCAGATCGTGAGCACTCACTACATATGTGGGGTTTTTTAAATGGAAAATGATTTTTTTCTTTTTCTTTCTCTTTTTTTTGCTGAGGAAGATTTGCGCTGAGCTAACATCTGCTGCCAATCTTCCTCTTTTTGTATGTGAGGCACTCCAAAGCATGGCCACTGACACACAAGTGGTATAGGTCTGCATCCAGGAACCAAACCTGGGCTGTCAAAGTAGAGAGCACTGAACTTAACCACTAGGCCACTGGGGCTGGCTGAAAATGATCTATTCTTAATAGCTCAAATAATTAGCATCCTTCATTTATTTAGAAATGGGGAAAAGAAAAACAAAGGGAAATCATAGAGATATATAGGATGTAAATGGTTCTGGGGGTTCTTTGGCTACTGGTATGTTCATACGGTGTTTATATCCTAATCTAATATCTTGATGCAGTTTTCCTTCAAGTTAACTCTAAAACCTCCTAAGAGAAGTAGAGATAACAGGCTTTCCCTTCAGCAGATCCTCTATGAAATTTGAAGGCAGAACTCCCTTCACTTGCCCTCCAGAAGGGAAGGTCCATGTGGGCAGGGCTGTGCCTGCCATCTGCATCACGGTATTCCTAAGGAATTGTTAAATAAATTAATGTTAAGTGTGGAGGAGCTGTTTTCTAAAAGGACATCCAAAACATTTTCAAGCAGTAAGCTTTTAAACAAGGTTATAATGTGTATAACACTAGCTAAGGATGGAGAAAAATCTAGGAAAGGGCTAAAATTCCTAGGGTCACAGAGTAAAACAAAGATCAGTTGTGACTCCCAAACCCAAATGCTCAAGCCTTACCTTAACCCGCTTAAAATGCTGATCTAGCCAGAAGCCAGGCAGCCAGTAACCACAGCGGGTCCCCGGCCGGCTCAACCTTAGCTGCATTTTGTTCCTCAGCAATACTACAGACTCCTAGCAACTCATTCTCTTTTATTTCGGAAAAGTCAGATACTGGAAGAGAATGATAGCGGCTCTCTGCAGAGTGTATTTTTTAACGCTTTTTAATCTTTTAAAAATTACACAAGTAGTACATCATTTTTTTTTTTAAGTGAGAAAAATGCCCATAAGCAAAAAGAAAAATGAATTTTCAAAGATCGTTTTTGGCGGTGCTGTTTGCTTTTCCTGGAGTTTACTTTTAAAAAGTGGTCAGCTTCAACTCCTGTGTAAGGCAACAATGTGCTTTATACACAGCACTTTTCTCACACCAGCAAAACCAAACTTTCTAGCGCTTTCTCTAGGGTTCAGCAGTGTACACGGGTTTGCAAATCCCTGTTTCTTCAAATACGCTCAGTGGATCACTACTTCCTCATATTGGATGGCTGGATTTTGGCTGGGGAAGACTGTTTGGGGTTGAGGACAGTGGAAAGTCAGTGAACATTCCAGAATACTGCCCAGTCACTAGTTTTCTGAGCACACTCTCTCTACTTCTGCCTCCTTGCCTTGGTGCACACTTATTGCGGTAGCAGCTTTCAAGATGGCCCCCAATGATTCCCACCTCTTGGTATTCACATGAGTGTATACGGCTGGCTTATGTAATCAATAGGATACAATAGAAATGATGGAGTATGACTTCCAAAGCTAAGCCATAAAGTCATTGCAGCTTCTCGTCTGCTCTCTCTTGGATCACTTCCCCTGGGGGAGGCCAGCTGTCATGTTTTGAGGACACTCAACCAGCCCTGTGGAGAGGTCCATGTGACCAGAAACTCCTGCCAATGGGCATGTGAGTGAGCCATCGTGGAAGCAGGTGTTCTAGCCTCAGTCAAGCCTTCAGATGACAGCAGCCCCAGCTGGTATCTTGACTACAACCTCATGAGCCACCTTGAGCCACCTAGTTAATCCAATCTCAGATTGCTGACTGACTGAATCTACGCGAGATAATATTGATTTTTGTTTTAAGGTACTGAGTTTTATGTTACTTTGTTATGTTACAATAGGTAATTAATACATTCGCCCTCCTGTCTAGAAGGCTCACTCTTTTCAAATTCTCTCTCCCTCAAGGCTCAAATCAAATTCCTCCTCCTGGCTAGATTCCTTGGCCCAGAGGGATGTCTGCTTTCTCTAAGCCCCATCACCATGACTGTCCTTCTTATTCGGCATTAACTGGAACCAGAAGGAAGGGCAGCTCAGCCAGGCCTGACATCTGTTGTGACTTCATTAGTAGATGACCACGTAATTTATCATCTATACTGAGACACTTCTGAGAGCGAAAGGGAGTGCTGTTAACAATGCTCCTGGGAATCAGCAACATCCAGGACAGTTCTGGGCCAAACAGCAACGTCCAGTCACCCTATCCGTAAGAGGTACCAACACCTCCCCAGAAATGTAACAAGAGGGAGGAAATTGATCAGCAGGGTTGTGGTTTTACTCACCCAGTGCTTGGATGTGCAAAGAAAATGTAGCTCCTTTCTTTTTCTATAATAGATCTTTTCCTTGCATATCTCTGCCCAGCTGGCTAGCAAAGGGGGACGTACAATTTTATGCCCACCTGGTAATTTAAACAATCTCTGCCACTCTTCATCCATTACCTGGCTGAGCACGGGGAGAAGGGCAGCCAGAGTTCTCAGCCCCACCTCCCCATCCCCACCGGCACAGTCCCCTCCCTACCCCTTAAGGTGGAATTTGGGGATATGCGGGATGAGTAGGAAGTGGAAGGGGAACCAGGATCCCCACGGGTCTCCTTTAAGGAATGATTGGTCCGAGCGGCTAGTTGGACTGGGGGACCGTTGAGGGGCTATTGATCCGCATAGCTTTTTGTAGCCATGTCCTAGAACTAGTGCCATCTCTAATGGGTGTGGGGATTCTGCCCTGCACAAGGGCACCCAGTGAGGGGTTAAAATCGAGGCAGTGGTTTGCTAGCCAAGCCATGAACCCATCGGGTTGCGTGTGTCAGAAGAATGGGGCTTTTTCTAATTAGCACAAAGGCATTCTATGGCCAGTACAGACTCTGGCCAGCACCCAGAGTCCAGGATATTTGCTCCTGGCTTTGCATTCTTTTCTACGGCAGCTCGTTGGTCCTGATCACAGGCCAGAGCTTGTTCCAAGCTCTTTTGGCACCTCTCTTGTCCCACACCAGGCTCATGGGACATTCTGGGTTCCCTACATACCCTGTACACGGCACAGAGGACCAGCGCACCTTCCTCAGACTCCTCCACGTACATTCCTCCTGCTGCCACCTGCACACCACAGCTCCTGGCCCCAGGGACACATGGCGTTAAGCCAGAGGCAGGTCCCACAGGGCTGGCAGGCTTCCTTGCTCTGTGCCCTGGGATGTGATCCACTCACCCTGATGTTCTCACACTTCCCCCATCATTTTCTGGATATGTCTAAATCTCCTCTCCCTAGACATATCTGACCTTATCAACAGCCTTCGGGTTTTCCTCTCTTTGCCACCATCCTCCCAGGGTAGCATGAACAAGTTTGGAGCATTCTCGGGAATGACAAAACTCGGTGATTATCATGGGGCAGGACACATAGAAAATAACATGTGTCTGGCCCACTGGGCCACTGGAGGGGATTTAGAACCCTGGGGGAGTGCTATGGAGGACTAGTGGGGTCCTCAGGCGCCCAGATCCTGCCAGGCTGTGCCGACAGCAGAAGGGACCAAGTCTCCTGGGGAGTGCGGAGGCACTCCGGCTAGGAAGCCCTCCTTAGAGACTTCAACCTGACTTTGCTAGAAGGGAACTGAGTAGTTGAGAAATATGTTCCCCCTCCATAAAGCCTGGCTTTCAAGGCCATTGTCGCTCTGCAGAAGTCAAGAATCTCAGCTTGGCGACTAATGCTGATCAATGGCCTCTTTATTCCACAATATTTCTCCTTCCCTGGGGCAATAAACCCTAGAGCTGGGAAGCTGCAAGAAAATACAGTTTCAAGGGGGAGATTAAAATACACAGGCGTAACGTTGGAAATCCCTGGTACCACTGTAACGATGTTCCCTCTGACCATGGAGAGGGGAGTATGGGTTTGGGGGTTGGTGGCGAGACCCCAAGGTAGCAGCATACTTGATCACCAATAAATTGTTGCTAACCTGCCTTCAGAAGGAGCAGATTCCTGTTACCTCCAGGGCTTTTGTCTGGCTGAGTCGCTTATGCAAATGTGGGGCCAGCTCCGTGGCTCTGTGCAAGAAGGGGATGGAACACTGACATTCCTTCCCAGCCACCTCTCCCCCTAAGGCTCTCTTCTGCCCCTTTCCAGTCAATACTCATCACCACAGATTAATTTTGCCCATTTTCGACCTTCATGTAAATAAAATACTACAGCATGTGCTCCTTTGGGTTCTGTCTGGCTTCCCTTGCTTAACCTTACATCTCTGACTTCCATCCACCTTGTAGGCAGCTGCGTTTTGTTCTTTTTCATTGCTATCTGCTATTCTGTTGTAGCAAAATACCCTCAATTTATTTAGGCTTTCTCACTTTCATTTGGATTGTTTCCGTTTTGGTTGTCACACACACACAAACTGCTATGAGCATTTTTGTTCGTGCCTTTTTGTGAACATCACTCATTTCTCTGGTTACGTGGGTTTTAAAAAAATTCTTGTTCAAATAATTATTGTTTGTTTCTGATAAAAGTCATATATGTTCATTTAGAAAATGGAACATCCAAAAGTGCAAAATTTTTTAAAAAGTTGTCATCGATGTACATTCAAATTTGTACTCGGCTTTTTCACTCCAAATATCGTGAGCATCTTTTCATCATGGTCCATATGGAAGGAATCTTATTCTCTTTTTAATTCCTTTTGGCTTCGTTCCTTGTATAGGCCATTGGCTAACATTTGCATGACTCTGAGAAGGTTTTACCCAGGAGAGACCTGGAGACAGCTGGCCACATACCCTCATCCACCACAGCCCCGAGACAGATGCGAGCTGTCTAAAGCGAGAGAGGGCTGGGTCGGGAGGGCAGATCCTGTCTCCATCACCACCGGGCTGAGGGCTGAGCTCTCACAAATGGACCTAACAAGGCTGCAAATTGAGAAGGGAATGAGAAGCACGGCTGTGAGATTGGAAACCAGAGTGACAGCAAACAGAGGCTGCAAGCAGTGAATTCCGAAAGCAGTGTTGCTACCCTCATTAAAAGTGTCTTGGAGAGGGCAACCTGCATGTGAGCTATTTCCATGTGTCAGTTCAGGATAATTCACGGATTCATAGTATCCTAACACCGAAAATTACAGGACACAAAGCTGATGGTTTCCCTTTTCCTTCTATTCTTGGCTCATTTCAAACATTGGCCAACATTTCTCAATCTCTTTGTACTCATTTTTGCTGATTATGTTTGATTATAAACCCAAATATCTTAAAGTAGCTCTCTGATCTTGTCTCCTCATCTGTGAAATGGGGTGAATGAGAATCCTTATCTCTTCGGAGCAGGGTTTTTCAACCTCAGCACTATGGACATCTGGGGCCAGATAATTCTTGCTGTGGGGGTTCTCCTGAGCATTATAAGATGTTTAGCAGTGTCGACGAAAATAATCCATCCATAAATGAAAATTTGGGAGAGTTTATTCTGAGCTGAAATCTGAGGACCATGGCCCAGGGCCTTTCTTCCTGAAGGAAGAAAGGGCACCAAAGAAGTGAGGTATACAGAGTGGTTATATACCCCCATACAGGGTGTTTCACATATGATTGAAATGTCCCTCCCACAATAGTCACAAGATTGCCCTGTCAGCACAGCGCTTGTGGGTCTGCTATCTCGGCTGGTGTAGCAGGAGGCAAGTCTCTTGTCTCGAGCTGGGTGGTCACAGATGAGCGCAGCAATCAGTTTCTAGCTTAAGGAAAGATGCTTAATCCTTAAGGGAATGCCAACGTTGGGAGGGGGAGGGAAGTTGCACCTTTATCTCAAGGGCCTTTGCTCTTGCCACAGGTAATATCTAAAGCAGATATACAATGCATGCTCAAGGGCCTCCCTCGGTCAGGCCCTTTTGGAAAGACAAGGTCAGCCCGAATTAGGTTTACACAAAATGGCTTCCTCATATATTCCAATATATCCTATTGCTAGCCATTTTTATTTGTCAGCAGCATCCCTGGCCTCTACTCACTAGATACCAATAACCCCCTCACTTCCAAAGTTGTGACAAACAAAAATGTCTCCAGACACTGCCACATATTCCCTGGGGGGGCAAAATAAACCCCTCTAGAGAAGCAAGCAGTTGAGAGTTACTGTAAGTGTCACATGAGATAATAGAGGTAAAGTGGCACCAAATAAGTACTCAGTAGACCTTACCACTCGCTGTTGACGAGGAGCTCCTGAGAAGCTGTGGACTTGTGGCTGGGGCTACTTCACAAACTGATTTGCCTGTTTATTTCATCATTATTACTTTTCGCATCTTCAGTTCTTCCTTCTTGAAGTGCCATGCTTTAAAAGGCTGCTTTTTCTTTCTTTCTTTCTTTCTTTTTTTATTATTTTATTTTTAAGATTTTATTTTTTTCCTTTTTCTCCCCCAAAGCCCCCAGGTACATAGTTGTATATTCTTAGTTGTAGGTCCTTCTAGTTGTGGCATGTGGGACGCCACCTCAGCGTGGCTCGACGAGCGGTGGGTGCCGTGTCCTCGCCCAGGATTCGAATCGATGAACCCCTGGGCCACCTGCAGCAGAGAGTGCGAACTTAACCACTCAGCCACGGGCCCAGCCCCTCTTTCTTTTCTTTTTTTAATGAGAGATGCCTTTCTTTGTAGGTACAAGTATCAGAAATAAAACTCAGAAGTACTGGCATTTGCAAGTGGCTTTTGAAATGAGAGAATGTCAAAGAAATGTAAATCATACTCTCCTATGAACACAAGAGTGCATCTCTTTTTAAGAGCATTTGCAACCATTAACTCATTGGACATCACTACGGAATATTCCAGCTGAGCCCAAACTGAATTCCAAGCTTCACTGTTTGTGGAAAGGCTGGGCTGGTGAGAGGCCATAGGGTTTGTAAGCCCCAGGGCTTTGCTTATTTCTGTCTGATGGAAGAGAGGAGAATATTCTGTGGACTGGGAGCCTGAGGAAGACAGAAGATGAGGAAAAGGGTGGAATGGTGTTTGTCCCTTCATCCTGCTTGAGGGATGTGAATGATGAGAGGAGGGTAGGGCTGCGTGGCAGGAGAGAATTGCTGAGACCCCGAGGAGCTGGGAGGGGCATCTTCACATCACATCCCTCTGCCACAGACACTGTCAGCCTGGGCTCCCTGAACCCAGGTACCCTCCAGACAGAAGGGGTCCAAGTGGTTGTGACACTGAACCTCTTAACCTCAAGTTCGTGTGCCCGATGCGCAGCAAGCCAAACCCTAAGACATCCGTGCTTGGAGATGGAGACAGATATATTCGAACTGGCCAAAAACGAGTAAGTGGGAGCCTGGGTTCGTTCAAATCCGCCTCCGCAAGAACAGAAAGCAGGGAGATTTTATGGACCTAAGGGGCTTGGCAGGAGGAGCTTGGGGGAAACAAAGGGGTCACTCCCGAAAAGCCCCTGGGCATCTGACTTCCGGGTTTCAAGAGCTGCTGGGGGTGGGCCATCCAGTGATCACAACCTCCCCAAAGTCATTCTCTTTGTTCGCTAAACAAGCTCACCAATCCTCCAGACCCCTGAGTCACTCCTCAAGTTAAAGAGGAAAACAGGAAATTGGCTTAATATCTACAGTGACCCTTAGGTACTCGGCTTCAGTTTCAGGTCACCCTCATGCCAGATCCCACTGCCACCAGCAGCGACAGAAAACCTCAAGGTGTGCGACTGGGATCTCTGATCTTTTCCCAGGCCCTTAGGGCCTGTCCTCGCCTTTGGCTGTTTTTCCCCTGACTCTGCCTAGCGTCCTGCCTGTGCTGGGAGACCAAGGGCACAATTCTTCGAGTCCTGCTATGTGGTCAATCAGCAGCACCTACTTAGATTACCACTGTGAGGCTGACAGCCACGCCCACAGCCTGCCCCCTCTCCACTGCAGCCACGCCCATGGCTGCAGCCACGCCCACCGTCTGTGCCCCTGCTACAGCCACTCCCCTGGCTTCAGCCGCCCTGCCTGGACATTCCTCCTCACAGCTGCCTTCAGCCAAGTGACTGCCACCAAGTTCCTGAGAGATGACTCACAGAAGACTGCTAACTCTTGGAGAAATCTCGTGCCTGCTTTATTTGGATGTTGCGAAGACCAATATGATGAGAAGCCAACAGTGGGACCCGATGTCTAAAGCTTTCAAAACTCTGCATTCAAAACTTTACATTTTATAGGCCCCTACGGTCCCCTCTATGTGATTCTCTGGGACTGGCTCCCTGTTTGCTCTCTTTGAGTAGAAGACAGACCAGCCGTGGTACCCTGGCACGTTTTACACCTCAGCGTGGCATTTGGGAGGGCACTCAAAGTACCGCTGGCCCTCGAAATGCATTTGTGCAGCCCAGTAAAACTGAATTTCCTCTTCCGTCCCTTTGTCCCTGGGATCCTCACCAGATCAGGCTGTGCCAGAGCCAGCTCAGCACTGAGAATCGTGCCATGGCCCTTGGAAGCCCTCGATATCCATTTGGACTGGCTGGCCAGCTCCTCCCTCTACAACACGAGCTCTCCAAGGTCACAGTCTGTGTCTGCTTAGTCCTTGTTTACAGGACAAAAATCATTAGCATGCGAGTGTTCTCGTTTCTTCTCTCTCACCCCACCAGAGTCAACCTTGCAGTTGACAGCCTATCTCCCGCCTCTTGCTGAAAAGGAGGGATTCTTTCAGGTTGATGAGAGACTAGGTTGATCTGATTCATAAAGAAAACGAGGGGCCGGCCCAGTGGTGCAGGAGTTAAGTTCATATGTTCGCTTTGGTGGCCCAGGGTTCCCCGGTTCGGATCCCGGGTGTGGACATGGCACCGCTTGGCAAGCCATGCTGTGGCAGGCGTCCCACGTATGGAGTGGAGGAAGATGGGCAAGGATGTTAGCTCAAGGCCAGACTTCCTCAGCAAAAAGAGGACGATTGGCAGCAGATGTTAGCTCAGGGCTAATCTTCCTCAAAAAAAAAAAGAAAAGAAAAGGAGACAGGAAGGGAAAGTGTATCAATGAGTGATTTTCAAACTTAATCTCATCGGAACCACCTTTGGAACTTGTTAAAGTGCAGCTTCTGATTCAGTAGGTCTGCAGGGAGCCTGAGACCCTGCATTTCTAACAAGCTCCCAGGTGACTCAGATGCTGCTGGCATTCAGACCACATTTTGCACAGCAAGGGTATTAAGGACTGGAGATCGGGGAAGTTTGCACATAACTGGAGAGAGAATTCTGTGGAGCAGCTTCAGCATGTGAGGGAAATGGATAGAAGAGAAAAGGAGTTTTGTTGATAATTATCATCACAACCTCTGTACTTGGCTCTCATTGTTCTTAAGAAATGCAAGGACAGTCCTTGTTTGTCAGCTGCCCAGCCTCTAATCCATCTTCTGCTGCTAGCTCTCCGCTATTGTCTGATGGAATGGTGAGCCAGGTACCCGCCCCTCCTCAGCACGTGACTGCCAGCGAGGCCAGTGAGGGCTACTGCTCAGAAATCTGAATCATGGATTCAGGCCCAAAACAGAAAACAGTTGGAGTGTTCTCATTCCAGCCGAGGCAGCTGGGTGAGATTTTTGAGCATTTTCTGCTGCCAAGAACCTTCTGGAGATGCTGGGTTCCTGATGGCTCCAAGCCTGAGTCTTTAGCCTTCTCTTTTGCTCTAGTGTACTCTCCAATTTCCTTCCGAGAAATTCTCTTTTTTTGCCTAGATCAACCAGAGTCAGTTTCTGTTGCTTGCAGTTAAAGCACCCTAACAGATTTACTATTTAACCAGCATAACAGTTTGAGCTATTATGTTGAAATAAAGTTTCATTTCCTGCCTCTGTGTGTGTGTGTTTTAACTATAACACCACTTCACCACTTGGGCTGAACCCATGGAAGCTGGCTTGCTACAAATTACATTTGGAATCTGAGCCTAGCACCGTGCCTGAGAGAAACGCCGTAGGTGCTCAATGAATGGCCGTACAAAGAAGGAGCCATCACTTGACAGCATTTGTGCTGACCCCTGGCATCTGTCAGCTACCCCTGTGCCTGGGGACACATTAGATGGCCATCAAGCACTAAAATAGCAACAGCTTATATAAAAGCATGTGCAAGATTGTAGCAGCACTAGCTAATAAACTTCTGACCCTTTCTTGGATTTCCTTTCTCCCTTTATTTTTTAAAAGCAAAGTGTTACAGAAGGTCAGAATGGAGCATAGTCTTTGTTCCATGGATATGCTGTGGCTCCATTAAAATATTCCCACTTAAACAAGAAGCATACTAGTATTTCCACTGTGGAATTTCCAGTTGCCGCAGGTATTGCTAAAAAAGGCAAACTCTATCTATGCTATAAAAGTTAATAGCCCAGCCTGTGGAGACAAAAAAGATCTTTGTTCAAATCCCTCCCAAGTGTGCTATGAACTAGCTGTCCTTGGGCATGTTACTTAAGTTCTCAGAGCCTCAGTTTCCTCATCTGTAGAATGGGCACAATATTAGCATCTTCCTCAATGGGTGGTTGTGAGGATTCGAGAAGGCAATGCATATAAAGTGCTGGAACGTTGTCAGTACTCGGTAAGTGCAAGCTATTATTAAAACTCATTTTTCACTAAAGCCAGAATGTATAATCCTTTCCTCCTACTCTTAAATAGAAGTCTCAAAAAAAGCATTTGATCCAATTATGGGGAAAAATTATCATATACATGGGGAAAAGACAGAAGGAAAACATACTATAATTTTAATGGTTGTCTCTGGGTGTGACATTATATACAGTTTTTATTTTCTTCTTTCAGCTTTCCAAGCTTTCCAGATTCTTTGCAACGAGCATATACATTATTTTTATGACCAGAAGTCCTGACCAATGCTGTCTTGAAAAGAGAAGAAAAATGTTGATTTTGCAACATGATTTTGAAGGAACTGGGTGAAAAAAAAATCCCACTTAGTTGGAGAAATAGATGTTTTCTGGTCAAGAGCTGATTGGGAGGGAAATGACATCAATTTGGGTTCTCATCAGCTCAAGTGACAAATCATAATGCAAAATGAAAGTATCTTCGGGGGGTTAAACCCACGCAGCTTTTGCCGCGTGAATCATCCAGCTAGAAATGACCTCAGGAGGCATGTGACCTTGCCCCGCCTCCCCTCGGGAAGGTCGGCCCTGCAACTTTTCAGGATCTGTGAGCAATGGTCCTATTTATAAGCCCTTTAGGAACTAACTCCACGTACACTTCCTTCCTCCTAGGCTTCAGGCAGGCTCGATTTAGCTTCTGCAGGTGCCCTCAACCAGCCATATCCAGCCCAGCTCTGCTCCTGCCTGGAAGAGGCCGGGGCATTGTCCCACATCTTTCCTGCCCACCCTGGGTCCTTGCACAAAACCAATCCACTTGGAAGTTGTTTTTATCAACTGTAAAATAGAGATAGGAAGGCTTCAAAGAGATCATGCAGAGCTGGGAGTTAAACATGGGCCGTCTAGTCTGGCATCAGAGCCAATGTGTTGAACCGTATCTATACCAACCTGGTGGGCAAAGGGGACCTACAGAGGTAGCTTGTCTGCAAAAAAGGTGACAGGAATTTGGAGTTGGAGGTGGCAAGGCTGTGAGAAGAAAGTGAGGGGGAGCCGGGAAAGGGAGGAAGGGAGAGATTGAGGAGAGGGTCCAGAGGAGAACGGAGGCAGCTCAGGAGAGCAGTGGCCAGTGAGGGCGTACGCAGAGCAAGAGAAGCCCCCGTAGCAGCAACAGCCAAGGAACTCAAGGGCCAGGCTGCTGTAGATTGGGTTTTAGTCGATCTGCTGTGCCGGACTGTAATACCTCTCCCATTATCCACCAACTTTCAGGGACCAGCCTTGTGTTCCCGGCACTTTGGGACATGGAGGAAGTGAGTTGGTCCAGCAGTAACAGAGAGGGGAACAGGGGACAACAGCCTCAAGAGCAGAGGATGATGGTTAAGGACCAGGGAACAGTGGTGACCAAGGCTGCAGCCCCCACTGACCAGAGAAGGGAGATCTTTCTGAAAATCATTGGACTTTTTGCAGGAGACTTGTCAAAACGCTGCAACAGGGGCTGAAAGCGTTTTCCTTATTAAAGGACAGGATGATTACTGAATTCCAAAGCACTTGGGGCTCTCCGCCGGGGAGGCGTCTAGATAACGAGTATCGGCAGTGTTAATATGAGTAGTAGTGAAAGGTGTTACCATTAGCACTGGTCTTGGTATCCATATTCCTCCCCTCCCTCAAGCCCTGGATTAGCTCTCGCATCCGTTCTCCTGGGGCTAAATCAATGAAGGCCCTCTAAGACCCTGGCTCCCTGCATGTTGATGAGAGCGGCATGTGGTATCACATTGAAAGCCCTCCTGAGGTCCGAGAGAGACACTTATTGCTTCCCCCCTCCTCTCTCCACATGCTAAGTCACTTCATCATGAAAAGAAATTAAATTGGCTTGGAATGAATTGCTCTTCCCAAAGCCATGCGGGTCCCTAACCTTCCTAGAGGGCTGCCAGCTGAAGGGCTGATGATCTATTGCTGGGTAACAGACCTCCTCACAATTTCAGAGTTACAGTAACAATACACTTGTATTCTCTCACAGGGTTTCTGTGGGTCAGGAAATAGGGAGTGGCTTAGCTGGGTGGTTGTGGCTTGGTGTTGCTCAAGAGCTTGCAGTTAAGATGTCACTTGCTGCAGCCTCTCTGAAGGTTTGGGTCTGGAGGATCTGCTTCCAAGATGGCTCACTCACAGGGCTGGGAAGCTGGTGCTGGTGGTTGGCAGGAGGCCTCAGGTCCTCACTCCAAGGATCTCACTTAAGTGTCCTCATGGCCCAGCAGCTAGCTTCCCCCTTCCCCTAGAGTGAGTGATCCAACAGTAAGGCAGAGTCACAATGTCTTTTATGATCCAGCCTCAGGAGTCACATGCTGTCATTTCTGCCACGTCCTCTTGGTTACACAGGTTAGCTCTACTCACTGGGGGAGGGGACTATCCAAGGGCACGAGTACCAGGAGGTGAGAACCATTGGGGGCCATCCGAGACTAGTCATCTGAGGTAACAACTGAAACTGACCATGCCACAATTCCCAGAACCACTGGTTTTTTCTTCTCTATACATGAGTGTGAATTGGCCAATTTTAAGTTACATGAATAATTATAATGATAATCCCACTTCACATTTGTGTATCAATTTCATCTCTGGGAGCTATTGCTGCTGCAGGCTGCACATGAGAAAATGAAGGCTCAGAGAAGTTAAGTGACTTGATCAATGTCCCAAAGTTAGAAAGTTCTGGAAGGCTGGGAGCTGAACTTGTGTGTTGTAGTTTCTAGTCCAGTGCTCATGCCATTACAGCAGACAGCTGTCACCAAGGTTCAAAGACACCACATGCCTCCTTATCTTCCAGGGCGAATGTCAATTAGAAAGCAGTGTAGTGTAGCAAAGGAAAACACATCCTTCTTTATATTTAAAATTTTTTTTATTACACAAGGTGATTCATGCTCACTATGGAAAAGCTATGAAATAAAAATAATTTTTTAAAAAGAAAGGAAGAAAGAAAAGACATTTCCCCATAATTCTGCCACCCAGATCTACCACTGTTAATATCTTAACATATTCCCCTAAGAACAAAGGAAATGGTTTTAAAATACATTACATTAATGGCATCTCCAGGGCAAACTCAGAAGGAAACCCCATTCACTCGGCTTTGCCTGAGGGAAGGATGTGAAATATGACCTCGTGAGCGCAGAGGGCTGTGTGTGTGCACATGCACGCTTGTGTGCACACACGTACACACCTGGAGCTTCTCTGCCCGACCAAGAGAGGCCGGGCACATCACAGTGAGCCAAGTTGGCAGGGAACTTATTACAACCCTAGTAGGGAGTGTTTCTGCAAAGGACAGCAGGGCAGCCATGGCTCCAGGTGGCAGAAGAGGCTGACCCTCTGGTCTAGCTCAACTTCTTCTAGGCAGGGGGAGGTTGGTTAAGCTGAATTCAATCCATTTGGCCTTCTCAGCTGCCTGCTCAGAGGGTGGGTCCCTGTGTGCTCCTGGGGCACTCCAAGGCCCCCTTTCATTATTTTCCTTACATGTGAAATGTCTTACTTGTGACCGTCTCCCCTGCCCCTCTCCAAACCAGAAGGTCAGCCCCGGAGAGGGGGCCTCCTCTGCCTTGTGCACCTGCATCTGCTTCTCAGCACCTGCCTCACTGTCTGGCAGGTTGTATACTCAAAACATTTGGATTGGATTGACTGAGGGTTTGGGGGGTATACACAAGATAGTCGCTAAGGGCATCCACAGTTTATATCCACTCAAGGGGGTAGTCAGAGTCCCAGGCACCTTCTCTATGTCATCTATTTGTAACTCAGGACCTTCAAAATCACATTGCCACCACTTGGAGACAGAAAGCCAGGTCCACCTCTTTTCATCCAGGAACTGCAAGAAGTGTTCCCATGTGTTGTGCACCTGTTTTGTCCTGAACTAGAGAGAGGGAACAAAACTGACTCCATTTCCTCAACCTCACTCAGTCTCAGCTTCTGAAGATTCCTCCAAGGACAGCTCTAGGAGGCAGCGAGGTGCAGCGTTATGGACACTGGATGTGGCGTCAGAGGAACTGAGAATCAAACGCCAGGTCATCTACACTCCGCTGTGTGAGTTGCAGGAGTTTTGTTGACCTCTCAGCCTCTGTTTCCTCATCTGTGAAATGGGAACAATCACACTATGTTTGCAGCGTTGTACTGCTTAAATGGGATAAAAGTGAGTTGCTAGCGTGGTGCGTTGGCGTGTTCTCTGTGTCTAAGAATATATATATTTCCGTCTGGGAATATCTTCTTAACCTGGAAAATCTGAAAGCAGTGCCAGCCATGCGACCCCCCGAGGCTTTTGCATGAGGAGTGCGTTGATCAATTCTGCCCATGGACGGCCTCCCACTGAACAGCGCCTCTCTTGATTGATATAGAACCATCTCCCGCTGCCATTAGGAGATGCTGGAGCTCAAGTCCAGGCAACGAGACCCAGTGGCCCACCCGGAAGTCCCACGAGCACATTCCTCGCACCAGTCAGCGCCAGTCAGGGCTGGAAAGGATACCAGGGTCCCGAGGGGAGAATGGGGGCAGGCCCTGCCTATGGGAGTCTCCTTTCTTCTGCTTGGGTCGGGGCAGAGTGGACTTCTCTATAGTCCAGGTTTGGGGGCTGAAGCGGAAACCCTAGGAAGACCAAGGTTTCAGATGATAATCCAAGGACCAGGGCAATGTGAAGTGGGTTAAGCGTGTCCCCTGTGGCCTCCTTGCCAATCTCCTGCTGGACTCCTTTCCTCCTTTGGCATTTTTCTCATCAAAGGGCTTCTTGGTTGCTTCAGGCTCTCTTACCATGGCAACTTCTTTCCCCGTCGAAACTTATCCATACCAAGTCCGACTCTCTAAACCTAATTGCTTTGACAATCAGATCCATGTGAAAGAGGTCCTGGGTCACAGTTTGCCGAATGTTATGGTGTACAATTTACTAGGTGTTTCCTGAAGACACCGCCTGTGTTTTCTGGGCTGTAGGACTAGAAATGGTTCCCATTCTGCCTGCAGGATCTTCGGTCTTTCCACGGCATCTGGGAAAGCAGTGACAAGGGTTAAGTATTTGTCATCGCTGATCTAGACCAATGCCCCACCTAGTTTTAGGGTTGAGAAATCTAAGATTTTGAGAGGTGAAGTGACTTCTCCAAAGTCTCATGGTGATTTGGGGACAGAACTCGGGAAAATCAGATTTCTTGACCTCTTTCCAACTGCCTGTCTGTAATTCTAGAATGTTTCCACTCAAAATGTGATCTGTGGACCTGCAGCCTTTGTGTCACCTGGGAGCTTGTTAAAAACACAGGATCTCAAGTCTAGCCTGAGACCTATTGAAACAGAATCTGCATTTTACCCAGATCCCCAGTGATTCACATGCACTTTAGAGTGTGAAAAGCACTGGTCTGGAACTCAGATTTTCCCCTCGGTTCCTTTCTCATCATTACTTCAACCCCAAGGGTCTGTGAATCTCTGAGGCTGAATTTAGCCCGGTCTCAACATACGATGTTCAA
Organism: Equus quagga; assembly: GCF_021613505.1. Taxonomy (NCBI): domain Eukaryota; kingdom Metazoa; phylum Chordata; class Mammalia; order Perissodactyla; family Equidae; genus Equus; species Equus quagga. The sequence goes on from NC_060267.1 coordinate 116,751,314, forward strand.
AGAGTCCAGGTATCGTTACACACTGAACAGTTTCCCTGTGAAAAAGATTTCTCTCCTGTTTTCTGACATTTTTTTCCTTTGCCTTATTTAAAATTCTGAAAAGAAAAGCCTTATTAATAGAGTCCTTTTTAAAATGGGCAGCAGAATCCACTGCCTTGAACTTCTAGTAGAAAAGGTATGATAGACACTTAATAAATAATCATAACTGGGTGGTAAAAGCACTTAGTAAATTATAAAGCGGGGCACAAATGTTACCCATTAGAATTCCCAGGCTGCAGGATCACAGAATGAGATCCTTCATGAGCCCATTCAGGGCAAAAATGTTTCTCAGGAATATGATGCGAAACAAAGTTTCCTAATTATTCTCATCTTATTAGACATCTAAGGAGCTGGAATAGTGGTTATCAACACTGGCTATGCATCAGAATAACTTGAGAGCTTTACTTTAAAATAGATGAGCCCGGGCTCCGGATTCTGCTTCTTGAGATCTTGAGGGTCAGGGCTGGGCAAGGGTGTTTTTAAACCCTCCCAGGTGATTCCAATACACAGCGAGACTGGAGAACCATTGAGCTGGAAAGTTATTTTCCGGGTTTGTGGTACATGTATGTGAGCGAGCATTTTATCCATATTTATGATATGGCTGAAATCCCAATTTTCTAATTTCTAAATCTTAATGATAATCAAAGCACGAGGAGATATAACCTGAATTAAAATATTAACGGCTGCTGATTCCCAATGGTGTTAACTTGGTAATGACAATTTCACTCATGGGTCATTCTTCACAATTGAACCTCGGCCAGCTGACAGTCACGACATCAAGAACTGACCTAAATCCTGACAGTATAGTTGTGCACAGGCTTGTACCCCAGTGTCAACAATCTGAATTCTCAAATTCCATATGGTTTTCACTCCAATGATTAGACATTTGGATGACACAGTTTTCAAAGCATATTGACAAGGATTTAGGAGACATAACTTCTAGGCAATGTTTGTTTGAGTTCTCTGATGTTGGGTCAACTTCCTGCTGTGAAAAATAAAGGTTTTGGACCAGTGGTTATTGAATCTGGCTGACCATCAGATTCACCTGGAGAGCTTTGCAAAGCCACAGATTTCAAGGTCCCAGAGCTACCAAATCTACACTTCTGGAGTTGGTGTGAGGGAGTCGGGGGTGGGAAGTGTTGGAAAGCAGGATTTCAAAAAGAATCCTAAAAGCTGGTTGGCAGACGAGCTGTGTTTGGGAGCCACTGGCAAGACAAGCTCCTAAGTCCTTCTCTGCTGTAAGAATCTGTGACATTAGACCTACTTAGGTAAATTCTTATGTCAGAAGATGTGGGTCTGGGGGTGGGGCCTGGCCAGAGGGCACGATCTACAGAGGGATAAAACAGAAAACAGAAAAAACAGTAAGAGGTATCATCTTTGGACTACCTCCTCTATGTGTCTCAAGATTTTGTGTTCATGCGGTGTCCACTCAGGTCTTTTCATCACAGCCATATTGCTAAATGTCGAACTGACATCTCATCACATCACCTTTAAAAACTGTTGAAAAAGGTGTCCCTTGGGAATAATATTTTTAGAGGGAATTATTACTTTTCCTGCTATCCACCTCACTTTCCTTCTGCTCTAAGTCTCAGTTTTAGTGGGCAAAAGAATCTCCTTGGGGAGCTTGTTTAAAATACAGATTCCTGGGGGCTGGCCTGGTGGTGTAGTGGTTAAGCTGGCGCGCTCTGCTTGGGTGGCCTGGGGTTCACAGGTTCCAATTCTGGGCACGGACCTAGCACCACTCATCGAGTCATGCTGTGGTGGCATCCCACATAAAATAGAGAAAGATTGGCATGGATGTTAGCTCAGGGCCAATTTTAAGAAAATGTGGTGTATACATACAATGGAATATTAGTCCACTTTGAAAAAGGAAATCCTATACTCCAACAGAGATGAACGTGAAGACATTATACTAAGTGAAATAATCCGGTTGCATAAAAACAAACACTGTATGTGATGAACCTAGAGGTGTCAAACTCATAGAGACAGAAAGTAGAATAGCAGTTGTCAGAGGCTGAGGGGAGGGGGATTTGGGGGTTGTTCAATGAGTGTAGAGTGTCAGTTTCACAAGATGAAAAAGGTCTGGAGATCTGATATACAAGAATGCAAATATTCTCAACGCTACTGAACTGCACACTGAAAAATGGTTGAGATGGGTCAAAAAAAAAAAACAACGGACTGTGGTTTCCATCTCAGGCTCTCTCGCTCTCTCTTGGTGTGCTCACTCTCTGTTGCTCTCTCTCTGGTTCTCCTTCAGATCACCAGCTGCTATGTTGGGAGGACACTCAAGCAGCCTGGAGAGTGACCTGCGTGGTAAGGAGTAGAGCCTGCCCACAGCCACATAGTGAACTTGGAGGTGAATCTTCTGAGGCTGCCAACATGTAAATAAGCTTGGAAATGGTCTTCAAGCCCGAAGTCAATGGAACCCCCTTCCCATGAAAGCGCAGCTCCGGCAAACAGCTCACAGCCTCATGAGAGACCTTGGGTTAGAGGCATTCGGCTGCGCTGTATCCGAATTTCTGACACGGGGAAGTTGTGGGATAATGAAGATTCATTGTTTCAAGCTGCTAAGTTTTGGAGTAATTTGTTATGCAGCAATAGGTAACTAATACACCATCAAATATATTTTGCTCGGTTAGATTGCAATGCAGATCCCACTAGAGCTCCAGCTGCAACACTGATTTTCAGGATATAACAGTATATTGTAGTAGGACAGATAGTGGCCCCTCAAAATGTCCACATCCTAATCCCTGGATCCTATGAATATGTTATGTCACGTGCCAAAAGGGACTAGGTAGATATAATTAAGGTTACAAACTTTAAAATAGAGAGATTATCCTGGATGATCCAACGGGCCCCAATCCAATCACATCAACTCTTAGAAAATGAGAACTTTCTCTGGCTGATGGTAGGCAAGATTTGAAGCGTGAGAGAGACCCCAGCATTGCTGAAGGGAGCAATGTGTAAAGCATGAGAATGGATGTTAGCAGCCCCTAGGAGCAAAGCCCAGCCCCCAGCGGACAGCCAGCAAGGAAACAGACCTCAGTAAGGAACCAAATTCAACCAAAAACCTGAACGAGCTTGGACGTGGTTCATCCTGCAAGTCTCCAGAAGGGAAGGCAGCCCTGCTCACACCTTGATTTTGGCTTTGCAAAACCCAGAGCGGAGGAACCAGCCCAGCCAACCAGGCTTTGGATCTACAGAGGTGTGGGATAATAAATTTGTGTTATTTTCAGTCACTAAGTTTAGGGTAATTTGATACGGCAGAAATAGAAAACTAATATATTCATATGTATATGTTATTTATTGGTTTTCAGTCCTGTCCTATCAGGTAGCATAGCTATGCAAATGTTGCACGACGCTATTTATCATTTTCCACTTATCCTGCCGAAGCAATCATTCACCATCTTAGTGCCTCTCTGTACTGCGGGCTTGAGGGTTCCACGCACTGTTTTTCAAGGCTCTCTGGGAACAACACTCCTTCTTTGGGAGCCTGGCGTCTGACTGGAAAAAGACTGAGTGCCTGCTGGTTGTTTCTGAGGCTGCTAATCAATACTTACCATTAGGACGACAACTCCATGCATCACTAAACTTTGACCTCTGTGCCCCAGAGTGGTCCCAAGATGCCAATTGATGTACAGGCAATATACATATTCCTCAAATGCAATACCCCTTTCATAGACTCCCCTGAATTAAATTTTAGACGCTTTAGCGATGGCCAAACAATGTTGCTAATGGACCAGCAAGCTCAGGATATTCAGAAAGAGTGCCTGGATGAAAGCAATTGTGTTTATGCTTTTGAAAAAGATCTTTGGGATGGACACTGCTTTTGGGTTGTTGACCAGCTGTTCCTGTCTTCTACACAATGGGGTGGTGCTGGCATAAAGTGCCCTTAAGCCTGCTGTAAAAATAATTACGCACCTAGAAGCCCAAGACCGGAAAGCTAGTCGTGGGCCCCCCTGGAAATCACAAGGCAGGCCTAAAAGAGCCTAAGGGAAATTTGATTCCACCTCTCTTTTGTCTACAACTTTTGGAATCTTATGTCCTCAGAAGTATGTGTTTTTCAGGGAAGTCTTCATAATGGTCTATCATCATATAACATGGTGGTGCCCTGAGTAAAACAAGATGATGCTCTTCTCTTCCTGGATCTGTTCAAATGGGATCAATTGCCAAACAGTTGTTTGGATTAAAACCAAACGGTTAATCGAATCAGGCTTTTAAGGGGCAGTTATTTTGATTAAAGGACTCATAGCTGAAGGGCCTTTAGCAGCTTCTCACATCCAATCAATGAGTCCCACACACTCAGCCCTCCTCTGGAACCGGGGGGCACTGACTGCTCAAGTAAAAGGGGTATATCAGAAGAGAAGACTCAGGGAGCCCCATTCGAGAAAGGATAGCTGAGCCTCATAGGAACTGAACGGCCATTAGGACCCCAAAAAGGCTACTGCCTCCATCTCTTCCATCTCTTTCTGGAGCTACCTGGCCTCTCATCATTGCCTTCCTCTGGAATTCTCTGCTTGCTAATCGGTGTGCCCACGGCTAAGAATTCCATCAGCCTCGAGTTGAATCACTTTTCCTTCTGTACCCACTGTTATGACTAACTTCATCCTGAGTCTGAATTCAAATCCACTCAATTGTAGATTCCCAGGGAGAAGTTGATTGGCTTGGCCTGGTCAGGTGTCTAGCGCTGGTCCAATCTGCTGATTCCAGGCTGAGTCAACGGGTCTCAAGACATGAAGGGTGGTGGATGGGGCAGGAAGGAAATGACAGATGCCTCCGGAATTTTTTCTGAACTGATAATAACAGATACCTCTTGGCTGCTTCGTTTCTTACAGATCCGAAAACTCTTTAAGGGTAGAGAATTTTTTTTCCATCTTTATCTGTACCACCACACTTGGCTCAGTGCCTCATATATAGATGCTCAACAAGTAAAAAAAGATAAAGTTGGTCATGCCCACTTCCAGTCACACATACTTCTAATAGTGCCTTCCATGCTGGCCATAACCCACCTAGGTGTTGAGGCAAGGAGAAAAGGGAGGTCAGTTGGACTGACCCCTCCTGAGTGCTTTCTTCCAGCACTGCTTGGGTTAATAACAACTATTATGTACTGTCCATTTTCCAACGGGCAGGCATGACATAAAGTGCTTTAAACACCATTATCTCATTTATTCACTATGATAACCCTGTGAGGAAACTGGAGTTCAGAGAAGGTAAGTAACTTGCCCAAGGTCACACAGCACCAAAGCACTATGGCCAACTCTAAACCTATATCTACAGTCAAGTCCTCTTAAAACTCTATTTTCCTTCCTCCTGTGCCATGGGGAGTTGTGAATGAGGCTAAGAGATGACGCTGAGAGGAGAGACGTTGGCTGGGTCAATGCCAATTTTGTGAACTAAACAAAATTGTTCCGTGCTAACAGTTTTTGAAAGCTTTTTGAACATGGCCTTGGGCCTTTCATGGTTCTGAGGTTTTCCAACAACTCCTCTTAATTGAGTCTTTCCAGGCTGAGCTGCAGGCTTTAAGTACTTCAACAACAAGAAGAGTCCTCAGAATGTGCTTCCTTTTCCTTTAAGCCGGGAGAGAATGTGTCCCCCAGCTTTCTGCCTTTAACCGCTGGAAAACATTCTGGGAATCCAAGGCAACACCTGGGTTGGGGCCGCCATTGTTTATTGCGCTTTGCACAGTGAGGGCTGAAATCCAGGCTGCCCTCCGCTCACCAAGTCATGCACCCCGGCACCAGGGGGTACCACCCAGAGGAGGAGCTGCCGTATTCTAAGTCACTGCCTAGGGCACCCCAGGGGTACACTGTGGGCTGGGGGCAGACATGCATGAATATAACATTGTTTACAGGTCCCCCTGTCTTAGATTGTGATTATACTTGTGATAATACCATTTCTGGATAATACCTCTAATCTCTGTGCTGACAAGAGGAATCCAAATCCTGTAAGTCATTCTCCAGGGAGAGAGGTTGACACCGGTGCCTGGAGCTGAGTTTCCACATGTTGGTGGGGGCAGGGGGGGGGGGGGGTCTTCTCCTTACAACTGCCCAGCTTGGTCTCCAGCCTCTCTACCCACAGCCCCTAATCCAAGCCACAGGGGTAATCTTAGCAGTGTGTGGAATGGTGGGAAAGAAACTGGAACTCGATTAGCAAAACAACTCAGTGAAGACTCAGCCTAGAGCGGGCCACTTTTCACCCCGGGAAGGGTGGCTTGCCTTAGAGCTCTTTGCTTCCTTCCGAGGAAACTAGAAGCCCCTCCCCGCCCGGCCCCCAGGACACTGCTGCGTAGCTGAGGGGTTACATGGGATTTAGGGCCTCTGTACTTCTGTTTGTAGGTACTGTGAAGATGCCTTTCCGACATGCTGCCACGGTTTTAATTATGCATGTGTGCTCATCCTGAAATATACACACTTTGGAATAGATTTGGAACAGAAATAGGATTTTAAAGGAACAGAAGGATTGTGAGTTTCAAGATCTCCCTCCTCCTGCCCCTCCGCGAGGTTCCTTCAATACCTGGAGATGTTTATGCGTGGCAGCACCTAGAGAGTACTAGGCAGTCAAGCACAGTGGTTAGAAACGATCAGTCTGGAGCGACAGATCTGGGTCGGTTCACATCTCATCTCTGCCACTCACTAGCTGTATAACTTTAAGCAAATTGCTTAAACCTTCTAAGCCTCATTTTCCTCATCTGTAAAACAGAGGCAATGAAAGTTTCTTCTGCATAACCTCATTGTGAGGTTCAGTGAGAATGCTGAGCACAGAGCCAAGAGCACAGCACACATAAATGCCAGCTCTTCTTCTCACATCTGAAGATGTGAACCGAAATTCCGGTTGAGAACTCGAACACCTAAGACAATTTTTGTCATCTTTTGTTGGAAGCCCACTCTTTCCTCTAAGTGAATGCCGTCAGAATCTGATCCTGGTCCCCAAAACCTCGTCCGTGTCGCCGCTCCCACCAGGAAGAAGTTTTGGTTACACGACATCCACTTTGCCCGTGAGCACACCTAACTACCTCGGGCTCCGGGTCCCGGAGGGCACCAGGTAAGACGGGTGAGCTTGTTAACAAGGATGCACAGCTGGATGGAATGGGCTGTCTGTTGGATGTGCTTTAGTTGCAAAGTTGTGTGGTAAAAGGAAATGCTGAAAATTCAGGGCACTGGTAGACAGAGAATGCACATGGCAGCAAATTTTCCCTTCTTACCTACAATTGCTTCCACCTCCCGGGTATAACCAAACTTCTCAGTGGCTTCCTTTTATCTAAGGAGGTAGAGTGTGGTCACTGTGTGCACTGACTTTGGGATGAGGCTGCCCCCTGGTTGTCTGCTTCTAGCCGAGGGACTTTGGGCAAGTTATTGACCTGCCACACACCTCAGTTTTCTCATCTTTAAAAGGGAAATATTAATAGCATCTGTCTATCTTACTCGTGTTTTAAGGATTAATTGAAGTGAATGTGAAGTGCCTGCCTCACAGTAAGCACTCAGTAAGTATACGTTATTGGCAGCACTGTCAGCATCATAATTACCTACATCTCGACATTGCTGAGTGTATGAGAGAAGATCTGCAAAACACCAGCCTCTGCCCAAAGTTGGTGGTCAATAAACGGTGGCTCTTAGAATGTCGCTGCTGTGACTATCAACCGTAAAAGTTAATCATTCTTTTCAAAGCTCCTCAAGGACTTGTCCCATTCTTTTTTTTTGTGAGGATTGTCGCTGAGCTAACATCTGTGCCAATCTTCCTCTATTTTATGTGGGACGCCACCATGGCTTGAAGAGTGGTGCTAGTCTGCACCTGGGATGTGAACCGGCAAACCCCAGGCCACCAAAGCAGAGTGCACAAATTTAGCCACTACTCTATCACGCTAGCCCCAGGACTTGCCCCATGGTCTCTGGTTTGCCCCCATAGCTTGTCCTCCCCTTATGAAAGGATGGTTTCCTCCTCCTACGGCTGCCACTGCTGGCTGCCACCCAACTGCCAGTCTCCCTTCTTCCCTGGGAACAGAACACCAGTTTTCAGGCAGCCGCGTGCCTAGCCCCAGGGAAGGCATCAGGATTGGTGCAAGCCAATTAGGGCAGACTGTTTACCTTTAACCTAATTGGTGTAGGAGAGAGCATGTGATCAAGTTCTGGCCAATGAGATACAAGAAAAAGTCTCCCAATAACAGGAGAGAGGCATGTGGGGTGAGCCTCCTTTCGGTCCCTGCCCTCTCTCTCCTGCGGTAGGTACTGTCATGTGAGGATGTGATGCTTGCAGCTGCAGCTGCCATTTTGTGACCATGTGGTTACAAGCATGAGGACAACAGTCAACATGTTTAAGATGACAGAGCAGAAAAACAGAAGAGCCCAGATTGTTAATGACATTGTTAAGCTGCCCAATCCACTCTGGGGCTGCTGGCCTCCAAACTTCTTTTTTAGTATACAATAGCTCTTCTTGTGATTTGGCCTATTGTTCGTCTGGTTTTCTGCTACGTAATTGAAACACTCCTTTTCCGGTTGCCAAGCCTGGAAAATAACTGTTATTCAAATTTGGCCCAGATATAAAGACATTCAGTGCCCATTTTCTTCCTCTTCATTTGGGTAATCAAGTGCCTTTAAATAAATTCCACGCTCACCATTCTAGTGAAACTGCTCTTGAAAAGGTCACCAATGACCTCTTGATTGACATGTCCAACGCCTTCATCTAATTTCCCATCCTGCTTAACCTCTGCTCCATTGGACAGCTTGACCACTTTCTTTTTCTTAAAGTGAGTCCCTCCCTTAGTGAGCATCATTGATCTTTCTTTCTACCTCTCTGGTCCCTCTTCTGTGGCCCCTTCTCTTTCAGCGCCTCAACTCCGTGTGAACCCTGCCATTGTGCCCTTTGCATTCTCATCTCTCACCAGGCGCTTTCCCTGAATGCTTTCTCCATTTCCAAGACTTTGGTTACTAGCACCTGTGGGCCCTAGTGATCCTAGCATCTAAGTCTCCAGTGCAGCTCTTTCTACAGCACCAGATCCACTGAGAACAGGATGTGTCCACAGGACCATCAACACCATATTTCTAAACTGAACTGTGTCCCCTACAAATTGCTTCTCCTCCATAACACACCTCACCACTCACACTAGCCCTCAGCTGGAAACCTCGGAGTCATCCTGAGCAACTCCTCTCTCCCGACATCCAATTAATCACCAACCATAAAAATTTCTCCATTCTCAGGAGTCTGCTGCAGCTCCCCCATGTTCACCGCCACGGCCTCCATTCATCATTTCCGTATTACAAAAACCTCTCACTTGCCTCCAATCTCTCCCCTTTCCAATCATTTTCATTGCTGTTAGAGTGGATTTTCTAAAAACAAATGGAATCATATCGCTGAATTTTAAAATTTCCAAGAGGGTAGATGTGTGTGTGATGGGGGGGTGGGTGGAGAGATTGTGTTAGCCATCATGACCTCCAAATCAAGTCCACACTTCATAACATGGCACAGAAGACCTTCTAATCTCTCTGGGAACAGACTGGATTTTGTGTTGCATCTCCTACTATCTCCCATCCACCTTCCCTGCATCCTTAGCTTGAGCTCCCAGGAGCTCCTCTTTCCCTCCACTATGTCCACTGATTAGATGCGGGCCCCCTACCCTGCAGCATTCTGAACCCCTAGCATCCTCCATTCTCAGATCAAACTTCACTTCTTCCCCAAAGCATTCCATGAGCCTTGCACTAGACCAGCGTTTCTCCACCTCAGTGCCACGGACATTTAGGGCCAGATAATTCTCTCTTGTGGGAGCTGTCCTGGGCATTGTAGGATGTTTAGCAACATCCCTGGCCTCTAACATTTGATACCAGTAGCATCCTCCCCCAGTTGCAACAACCAAAAATGCGTCCAGACACTGCCCAACGTCCCCTAGGGGACAGAACTGCCCCCAGTTGACAACTGTTGAACCAGACCAAGTCCCCTTCTTATCCTCCCATTCCTTCCTGTTCTTCCCTGATCCCATGGCACATTTTTGAAGTGACTTGTCTGATTGTCTCATCTGTTTCAACAGACTGTTTTCTCCGAGAGGGCACCTCCCAGGGCCTGACACTCAGTAGGCATGCAGTCTAGCTTCACGAAAGAGTGAGCTCCACAGTGGAGCGACCTTGTCTGTCGGCTGCCTAGTGCCCAGTATGGTGCTGGGACATCATAGGGCTCACCAAATATTTGTCGAGTGAAGGAATGATTGAATGATCCCATTCAAACACTTCCTTCTCTGTGAAACTTTTACGTATCCTAGTCAAGGTTAGAGTGTTTTCTTCTCTTTACCCCATAATGTTTTGCACACGCTCCATCCCCCAGCATTATTACATTGGATAATAATTACAATCAATTTGTTAATAAGTGTTTGTAGAAATTAAATCATGCTCTCTCTGTCTTCATGCCTCTTTCTGGAAAACAGAAAATCTAGGTCCATTCCTGAGCCCAGGACTCTCATGATTTACCTCTCCTTGTGCTACTACATCTGTTATGCCCCTGGATGTTCACAGCCACACCTGCCACACACACACTCATCCACCTTCCTAGCTGACCTGAAAGAGGAGGAAAGTCTCAGGGCTGTTGAGAATTGAGAACCCACTTTCACCTCAAGGCCTCATTTTGCCTCGCTCTTCCTGATGGTGCCGCCAGCCCCAGCACTGAATTCGAAGAGTTCTTAGTAAGACATGGTGCTTGCTCACAAGCCTCTCCCGGGGATGGGAAGCACACCTCTGCAGCGTGCCCACCACCTGATGACTTGAGATGCAGGAGGCTCCAGAAGGCTCATGGTGGAAAGGAACCCTGATGTTATCAAAGTCAACAAACATTCAAAACAGTTGCAGGAAAAGAGATCAGCCTACTGGGGAGAAGAGTTCAGTACTCAGAGAAAAGTTGGGTAGCTTTTTATGCATGGTAGATGGTTAACATGCATCCTTTAGTCACAAAGCCCTGTGGGGAGAAGATGCCGAAGTTAATATTTAGACTTGACATCTAACCCTCCGCATAAATACCAGCATAGAGGACTGACGTTGGGTTTGAGGTCAGCTTCGTTTAAACAGCCAGGCCAGGTGCAGACTCATACGCTGGACCTTTGAACTCTGTGTGTTGCAATCCAGATGTTCAGCAGAGGTGATGAACTTGGGTCATTGACGGGGAGGGAGTGTGCAGTGCTCTCTTCTAGCATCTTCCACGGGGAGCCCTGGACAGAAGACTTGGCCCTAAGCCCACTTTCCTCGCCAGAGTCAAGAAACAGTAGCAGCTGCAGTTGCTGGGGATGAGGGATCATCCACTGGGGAGCTGAGCCAGCCGGCGCGGGGGAGGTGGGTAGCAGGAAGGAGGTCACGAAATTGACCGTGCTTAGCCGCTGCCCACGTTTGCATTACATGGAGACATTCTGCAACGGGAAAAATATTAGGCTTTTAATGACAGCCCTGACAGACATGATCCATATGACCAAATCGGTCTCAAAAAGCAACTGCTATCACTTATTAAAGGAAGATTTGCCAAGTTGTATAGTTCTTTTAGGGTTTTCCAAGCCCCACACTTTGCCTCAAAAATGTGCACAGAGTGAAAGGTTTGAACTTTTTGAATTTAATGCAAAGCACATATGTTGTTTGGGTTTTGTTTGTTTGTTTGTTTTTATGGTTGCAAAATATGTTATCTAGAAAAGAACCACATAGCAATAAAATGGTAATGTAAACACAAACCCTCCAAAAGGAGGCAACATATTTCTAATGAAAGGAAACAACCACCTTCGCTTTATCCACACACAAAAAATAAAAAATGATGAAGAGGGGCCGTTTCATTCACAGATTGTGGAATCCTACTGTTTACTGCTCTCCAAATGAGTATTTCTGAGGCATGACTTAAAATGAGAATTTTCAAAACAAAGCAGCTCCTGGCATAGGGAAAAGAGCACTGATGTTGGCAGCCAGGCAACTAGAATTCCCATCTTGACTGCTGACCCCTGCTTCCTGTCTCCAGCCCCAGCACTCCACTCAGAGCGCTCTTGTCGAGGGTACCAGTGACCTTCTAATTGCTAAATCCAAAGGGCATTTTCCAGTCCACTTCTGACCCGACCTCTCTTCAGCAGATGACATAATTGCCCACTCCTTCCTCCTTGAAATCCTCTCGTCCTGAGTCTTCAATAACACCATCCCATCTTGGTTATTTGCCAGCTTTCCCGTCACTCCTTCTCAGACACCCTCTGGACTGTTCTATTTTTCCCCCCCCGAGGCTCTAAGCAGCTGCTGGGGGCTGAGGTCAGGCGAGGCTGTGCATGCCTTTTCTTATCTGCTCTTCACGGCAGCCCTGGAAGGTAGGACTTAGTGGTTCCATTTCACACACAAGAAAACTAGAGCTCTGAGGGCTGATGGGATCACATAGCTAACAAGCAGCAGGACTGGAATTCTCATCCAGGTCTGTTTGAATCCAGAGTCAAGTTCTCAACGATTGCACTGGAATTTCTCTGCCTCGGGTAACCCCTTAAATAGAGGTGTTCTCCAGGGTTCTGTGTTTGGCCCCCTTTACTTCTTTCTGCCTCTGTCCCTACAGGGGCTCATCCATGGCCTTGCTCTCAGTTAGTACCTCTATGATGTCTTTGGCCAAAACATGTCCTGAGATTTTTGTTCCCAACTGTTTCCAAGACACCTCTATTTGCATTTGCCACAGTTGCCTTGGAGAGGTAGTGATGGTGGACTCCCCAGGTGCCATTCAATTCCTGATGACTGGCCAAAGCCTATGATGGCTTAAGGAGTGGGCATATGACCCGATTCTGCCAGTAAGACATGATGAGGGAGATTGCTGGGGACATCTAGGAAAGGTTTTTCTTCCTCTTAAAAAGACTCAGTGCCCTTTCTTCCTTGACATGTTGTGTCTTGTGTTATGGGAGTGGTGAAACCCTTCGGCAACCGTGAGGGATGGGTTGAATCCAACAAGAGAAGGATGGAAACTGGATTCTTAATGTGAGCTGAATGTGTCTCATCTGGGACTGGGGCTTCCAACTATATTAAATAATATATTTTTTCAGTGTTTGTATGGCTTTTTGTTTTGTTGTTGTTACTTGCAGCCAAAAGCATCCTAAGTGACACATAAAATTCATCATATCTACACCTCAACTCAGTATCTCCTCCCCTAAATAGTTCCCCTAGTATGACACTCTCTCTGTTAATATCACCACAACCCACTCAGTCACCCAAGTGAGAAACCTGGGCATCATCCTTGACTCCTCCCTCTGCCTCACCTCCAGAGTCCAATCATGAATTAAGTTCAGGAGATTCTACTGTCGAAATCTCTCCTTCTTTCTTTCCATTATCCCTCTCCTTGTCCTTTTCAGTTCTTTGGCATTTTTACTGGTCTTCTGACCCCTTTCTCGCTCTGACCCAAGCCACCACCATCTACATTGCTCCCAAAGAGATTTTTAAGACTCAGTACTAATCCTGCATCTTCCTTGATTAAAATGTGTCGGTAGTCTACCCTTGTCTTCAAAATAAAATTCAACCAGTCAGCATGGTTTGTAAAATGCTTCAAGACGGGGCTTACCTCGCTGGACTCTGACCTCCCCTGCTCCACATGTACTCTAAGTTCCAGCACACTGATTTCTCTGTGGTCCACATGCCACGGCCCTTTAGAGTCACTGCACGTGCCCTTCCCTGGGCCTGGGATGGCTCCCTGACCTGTCTCCCTGGACAATACTGGCTGCTCAGTACATTCTCATGCATCTTGTGTTTGCCTCTTGTACAACGTGGCAGGTGTGAATTTCAGGCATGCCAGAAATATCTTTCCTTATTTTCATCTCTCCCCCCTTGATTTTTATTTTGAGCCGCCATCCCAATTCATCTCAGTCGGTTCAGCACTTTCCCTTTCTCCAGTGTTGCACCTAAGTTCTAGACTCTCGAGTGTCAAGGTGCTGAAGGAGGTGTCTGCTTGGTTTCAGGGCATCTGTTCATCCCAGGTTGCCATAGAGAAGTCCTGTTTTTCTCTTCGTGGCCCTTCAAGTCCCAGAGTCATCTTGGCAATGGCCACCCCATGCAGGGTCCCTGGAACCTCTGCAAGGTGGCCCTTGGCTTTGTCTGCATGGATCCCAGCAACCCTACTCCTGCCCTGGGGTCTTGCCACCTTCCCGGGGCTCTATGTGGACAGAACCCCTCCTGCTCTCTGGCCCTCAGCTCTCCCCATCTTATTAACTCCTTGTCTTCTCTCCCTCCCCCAGCACCTGGGAAGAGTTTTCTTGTCTGGAAAAACACGCCCCTTCTACTTCCTTCTTTCGAACATGTGTCTATCCCCCACCGCCCCTCAGTGCCCCTGTGGGAACTCTGAGAATTTAGAATGATAGAACATGAGAGGCAGAGACTGACGGGCCTTTTTTCTTCTACTCTGTCACATTTCTTCCTTAAGACAGAGAACACAGGTCCAATAATCTGCTTGGGAAAGGGGAACATAGCAGGAGAAAAGAACACAGAGCGACAATTACAGTCACCTGGCCACCATGGCCTGCACCACCCTGTTCTCATGATCTGTGCCCACTTCTCCCTGATGATGAGTTCTAGCAGCCAAGGTCTGCCATGTTCTTTTTCCCAACATTGTCAGCATCTGGTATCTGGCACATAGTAGGTGTTTCATAAATAGCTATCAAAACTAAAAATAAAAGTAAGAAGGGAGTGGACTTTGGAGTCAAGGAGACCTGAAGGAATCCTGCCAGCTCTTCCTAGGGTGTGACCTTGGGCAAGTTACTTCACCTCTCTGTCCACTGGCAGGAGCAACAGGGAGGAGAGGATAGGAAGAGGAGGTATGGGATGTGGTACTCCTCAAAGCTGTCATTTGCACGATCCCCCTTCCTAGCCTTTCCAGACTCTGGCTCAATTTTCCTATCGCTGCTTACCCTTCAAGTGGGCCAAATGTGTCTACCAGATGCCTCTCCCCTTGCAAGCTCACTTTGTGTGTACATAGATTTTTGCTCTTACTCCTCCAGGTGGGTCCCTTTCCTTCTTCCAATTAATGACTTTCAGTATTTTTTTTTTCTCCCCAATGCTCCAGTACATAGTTGTATGTCCTAGTTGTAAGTTCTAGTTCTTCTATGTGGGACGCTGCCACAGCATGGCCTGATGAGCAGTGCATAAGTCCAGGCCCAAGATCCGAACCGGCAAACCCTGGGCTATGAAGCGGAGTGCGTGAGCCCAACCACCACGCCACCGGGCAGGTCCTCAGTATTCTTGAGTTCCAGGGAATCTGTTTATGATGAAGTACAAAGAACTTGAAATTCTGGTTCTGCCATTCTCTGGCTCTGGGATGTTGGACAAGTGTCTGGGTCTCAGTTTCCTCATCTGGAAGATGGGATTGATAAATTAACTAGGTCCTTCAGAGCATGGGCTGGGGAGTCCAGGCTGCCTGGGTTCAAATCCCAGCCCTGACACTTTCCAAACGTGCAGCTCAGGGCAGGTGACTTTTCTTCGTCTTAGTTTCCTTGTTCACAAAGAGGGCTCCATCATAGAGGCTCCCTCACAGGGTTATTGTATGCATTCATTGACTCAAAACGCCTAAAGAGTTTAGCCCCTCACCCAAGTAAACACTCCATATGTGTTGATTATTATTGTCCCACAGGTGGCCTCTCTTTAGCTATCCACAAACTCACGATATGTACATTAGTTTGCTGATGCTGCCTTAACAAAACACCACAGACTGGGTGACTTAAACCACAGAAATGTGTGGTTTCACAGTTGTGGAGGCTGGAAGTCCAAGATCAAGGTGTAGGCAGTGTTAGTTTCTCCTGCAGCCTCTCCCCTTGGCCTGCAGACAGCCGCTTTCTGCTGTGTCCTCAATGGTCATCCCTCTGTGCACACACATCCCAGACGTCTCTTCCTCTTCCTAGAAAGACACCAGTCAGATGGATCAGGTCCACCCTAGTGTCCTCTTTTTAACTTAATCACTGCTTTAAAGGTCCTCTCTCCAAATACAGTCACATTCTGAGGAACTGGGGGTTAGGGCGTCAACATATGAATCTGAGGGGGGGACACAATTCAGTCCATGACAATGTGTAAATACACCCCACCATTAGACATTCCCGTGGTTGAGCCTCTTTGTTAATCTAATTCCTAATTAACGGATCCCAGGATGTTTGGGTTCTAGGAATCCCATTGTTGGTGTAGTAGAGAGGACAGTGATCAGAAAAGAAGGTTTTGAAGAGTTTAAAACTTGCTCACGAGTCTCTGGCCTTGGGCTAGTCACATGCTCAGCTTTAGCCTTAGCCTGTGACTTCAATAGGAGGAGGAGGAGGAGGAGACAATAGAAACTCACACAAGGGTGGCTGTGAGGCTCAAGGGCAATGATGTGTGTGCAAGCCCTCATAATCTCCGCACTCCTGGGGCTTTGCCTCCGAACTGAAAAGACAGAACACGGTGGATCGTCCTGACTTTCCTATCTCCCCTCAAGATTCTACCAGTCTGATTCTAAGGGTAGAAATTCAAGTACGCATCCAGAACAAGCTGCTGGGGAAGCAACTTCTGGGCCCAAGGCATCAATAGACACTTGAATCAACGAAGGAAATCACACCATCCTAGGGAAAAACCCCCGCTCCACAAATTCCTAAGGCCCAAACTGGAGCAGTGTTGAAGCACAGCGTTCATTCCCTGGGTTCTGGCACGTGTGGCTTGTCTGCTTCGGCAAGAACTCACAGCGACACGGGCCGTAAACGAGGTGTGCCAAGTCCAGAAAAGTTCCCTGTCTTTACGAGGACTCTGTTCCCCTGTCAGAAAGGACCCCTTGAACCTTCTCGTCTGCCCCCCTTCCTCAGGCACCCTCCAAAACCAGCTGGTTCTTTTTCAGTGACAAGTGTGCCTTAGAAGCAACACAGTGAAGAGACAGATTGAGGGATGGAGTTGGGAAGTCAGATGCCGAGTTTGAATTCAAACTTCATCCATGACTCTGGGCCAATCACTCCACTGACTCAGTTTCTTCACCTATCAAATGGGGTAATGATCATTCTTACCTCACTGGGTTGTTTGGGGTTCCAACAGGGTAATGGATGGAAAAGTGCTCCATCCATTCCACAAATCATTTTTGAGTTCCTCCTACGTGTAAGGACATTTCCTACACTGCTCTAGGCACTAGGGATACAGAATGGGAAAAGGCAAAGTCACCACCCTGATAGGAATGAAATTCTAGTGGAAGAGTCAGGCAAAAAACAAATAACACATCATGTAATGCCAGGTTATCGTAAGGGCGTAAAGAAAACAAAGCAAGATAAGGGATGGCACTGAGGGGGGTTATGCCGTGTAAGACATCTTGGTCAGGGAGGTCCTCTCTGAAGAGGGGGCACCTCTCCTGGTGAGGAGAGGGATGGAGCCACCGGAATATCTGGGGGAGAACATGTAGAAAGTCCCTAAGGGGTGGCCGGGCTTCGCAGGAAACCACAACAAGCCCGTGTGCCTGGAGCTCACTCTGGAGTGGATGAAGTCAGCAGGGCTTGAAGGCCAGGGTCAAGATTCTGGATTTTAGTCTGTCACGAGACATCATTAGATGATTTCAGCAGGACAGTGACTTTGTCATCTATATCTTAAAAGGATATCTCTCTGACTGCTGTTTGGAGAAGAGACTTTAAGGAATCATAGCAATCACAAAGCTGATCACCCAATATTTCCTGCGCTCCACCTCCCCTCCCAGGGCACAGCACGCAGTGGGCTGCACTTCCTGTTGCCGAGTGGGGCCGTGGGACTCTGACCAATGAGCTCTGAGCAGAAGTCACGGAGTCACTTCCAGGCCCAGCAGTTAACTGCCAGCGCCGGGACTCCAGAGCGCCTTCTCCCTCCCGGCGACCAACGACGTCCAAAGTGGAGGCTGCGTGGCCGCCTGGGTTCCAGGGGGAGGAGAGACAGGACAGAGCGCCAGCTGGCCTGCAGTGGGCACATCACTTCACGAGAAACCAACCTTGGTGGGGATAAATCGGGAAGATGTGGGAGTCAGAACCACAGCACAACCTGAGATATCCTGACAGATACAAGGAGCAAGAGGGGAAGTGGGGAGGCCAGTCAGGAGGCTGAAAGGCGATCCAAGCTTGGACTGCAGTGATAGCAATAGAGAGAAGGAGCAGCGGTCAGATTCAGGATATGTATTAAAGGCCAAGTGCGAAGGATCTGCTGATGGAGTGTCTGTAGGGTACAAGGGAAAGAAAGGAGTCAGGGACGACTCCAAGGCTTGGGGCTTGATAATTGGGTGAATTACTGAAAAGAAGAACACTCAGGAAAGCACAGGATTACCCACAGTGCTGGGCACACGACAAAACTACAAAGTGCCAGCTCCTGTGGTCATTACTGTTAAGGGGGCAGGCAATATGGAATGTAGACATTTGGGGAACTTTTCATCCCAGAATGATCAAAAGTCAGATTTATCGAGGTCTAATTCATATACAGTAAAATGTAATCTTTTTGGTTACAGGACTGAGTTTTGACAAATACATCTTGTCTTGTAACCATGTCCACAATCAAGATATAAATTACTTCTATCACCTCCCCAAATTCCCTTTTACTGTTCCTCCCTTTGTAGTCAAATCGTCCCACTACGCCTAACCCCTGGCAACCACTGATCTGTTCTCCAGCCCTGTAGTTTTACCTTTTCCAGAATGTCACATAATAGAATCACATAGTACATGACTTTTGGAGACTAGCTTCTTTTTTTTTTTGTTAAGGTATTTTTTTTTCTTTTGGTGAGGAAGATTGGCCCTGAGCTAACATTTGTTGCCAGTCTTCCTCTTTTTTTTTTCTTTTCTCCCCAAAGCCCCACTACATGGTTGTATGTCCTAGTTGTAGGTCCTTCTGGTTCTCCTATGTGGGATGCTGCTACAGCATGGCTCGATGAGCAGTGTGTAGGTCCACACCCAGGATCCAAATTGGCAAACCCTGGGCCACTGAAGTGGAGTGCGTGAACTTAACCACTATGCCACTGGGCTGGCCCCAGAGACTGGCTTCTTTCACTATGACAAGGCATTTAAGATTCATCCGTATATGCCAGTATCTGTTCCTTTTTCTTGCTGAGTAGTATTCCACAGTGTGGACGTGCGACGCTTTATCACTCACCAGCTGAAGGGCATTTGGACTTGTTCCAAGTTTTGGCGATCATGAATAAAGCTGCCATAAATATCTGAGTACAGGTTTTCGTGTGGACATACGTCTTTATTTCTCTTGGTAAATTTCTAGACGTGGGATTGCTGGCTCATATGGTAGGTGAATGTTTAACTTTACAAGAAACTGCCAAACTGTTCCTCCAGAGGCACTGCACCATATTGCACTCCCACTGGCATCATATGAGGCTCGCTCCACACCCTCTCGGCACTTGGGATTGTCTAGATTTTTTGATTAAAGCCATTCTAATGTGCAGTGGTATATGATTGTGGTTTTAATTAGTATTTCCCCAAGGAATAAGGATGTTGAGCATCTTTTCATGTTTATAAGCCATTCATATAGCTTTTTTGGGGGAAATGTCCATTCAGATCTTTTGTTCATGGTCTCCTTAGGTTGCTTGCCTTTTTAGTGCATAGTAAAAATATTCATATATTCTGAATACAAGTCCTTTATCAGATATGTGTTTGGCAAATATTTTCTCCCAGTCTTTGACTCGTCTTCATTTTATTAACAGTGTCTTTCAAAGAGCAGGTTTTTAATTTCGACGAAGTCCACACTATTAACTTTTTCTTTCATGGATCATACCTTTTTGGTCTCATATCTAATATATCTTTGTCTACCCAAGGCCACAAAAGTTTTCTCCTATGTTTTCTTCTGGAAGTTTTATAGTTTTACATTTTACACGAGGTCTATGATCTATTTTGAATTAGTTTTTGTAAATGGTGTGAAGTAGAACCCAGGACCATTTTGACTTGTAATATTTCCTACTGTGCAAGAAGCAGATCAATAAAACTTCCTCTCTCTGATAAGCACATGCACGGGTGACGTTGCAGTTGGTTGCAAAATCTGGTCAAGGTTCAAACCCAGAAGGTCAGGGAAGCTCCACCTCTTGGCCTCCAGGGTTGCTGCTTTAGAAGCTAATTCCATCTTCAATATCCCTCTGCGGATGGCCCCTGACAGCAGCACAAGCCTGAGTCCTGAAGAGAAACGAGCTAGGCTCTCCCCAGTTCCTAAGACACACTAGGTAGTTCATTGCTTCACGAAACAAGGTTTTTTCTTAAACCACGGAAGGAACATTCAGTGCAAAGTAGAACATTAAATCTTGGCAATGGGGATGGAAATCTTAGCCTTCCTAGCTGCTGTCCTTCTTGGGGGCTTTCTCAGTCACCATGTGATACAGTTTTCTCTTGTTTCTTCCCCTCAGTAACACGAGCTCTGAATCTTTCATTGACATCATTTAGATCTTGGTATGCTTAAAACTTCAAGAATAAAATTAGTGAGGAGAGAGGGTTAGGAAGCCACAGAACTGTCAACTTGTGATTTGGCCAGCTCAGGACACTGTAAGAAAGGCAACTACTGTCTACTATTGCCATCGCTCCATTAACAAGGGGGCATTTAAATTACCCAACCCTTCAAGAAAAGAAAATAATTGGAAGGATATAATTTCAGAATTAAAAAGTCTTTTCTGAGAATCAGCTCTTGGTAATCTTCTTGGATGGAGGAAAGTTTTCATCCATTTACCCCTTAGTTTTCTCATTTCCCTGCAGATTGGCGAAAACCACACCCTGGGTCACAGTTTGGGACTCAGACCAAATGAAGGTGTAGCACGGGTGGGGCGAGGTAAACCCTGAGGTATTTGGAGAAAGGCTTTTTCCTCTCCCCTGTTTATAATACCTTTATTGGGTATTCCCAAGGTTCAAAGTCCCAGCCTTACTGAGTATTTAGGTTTTCCACCTGGGAGCAGCAATTCAAATTTAAAGGCAGGAGGAAGCTGAGTTAACAATGTTCCAGTTCCTTCCTTTGATAAGCATGAGTAATTTTTACTTCTTACTTGAGCAAAAGAAAGGAGGGATGCCCTCTGGAGCTGCCCTTCTTGGCCCACATTTCAGGTCAATCTACAGGTCCTTCCATTGCTCCCTCCCCACCCAAGGGGTCTGCCTCTCCCAGCATCTCATTCATGGAGGCAGACCACAGACAGTCCCAGGTAGACAACATTCTTGGTAAACCCATCAATGGCTTCCAGGGCACTCAGGATAAAGACCCCACTCCCAGCTACCCTGCTGCACAGGATCTAGTGGGGTCTACTCTCCCCCTTTCTCCTCTCCCACAGGGCTCCAGCTCCAGCTGCTTGCCTTCAGCTCCTCCAAAACACCATGTCCCTGAATGCTCTCCCCTTCTCTTCTCCTCGCAATCTTAACTTTTTCAGGGACACCCCCCCCCCACCAGCTGCATCAACACCTTCCCTCCCTTAGTGCCCTCTTGCCTTGCATCCTGCGCTTTGTCTTTGTAGCAACTGTCACCAATTACTTGTACAAAACTGGGCTTCTCAACTACATCGTAAATTCCAAAAGATTAGGAATCAAGTCTATCTTGTTTATCTGATCTTCCAGTTCCTGGCGTATGGCATGGCACCTAGTTGCTGCTCAATTAATTATTGTTAAATCAAAAGAATTCTCTTCAATCTATGTTTACTGCACTGTTCTAGGCACTTATATATAACAGTGGGGGGCAGGGACAAAACAGAAAACAATCCTTGCCATTATGGAGCTTATGTTCTACTGGAGCAAAGATCTGCTAAACAAGATAAGTCAACTACATGGTACGTGAGATGTGATAAGTGCGAAGGAGAAAAAAGTAAAGCAGTTGAGGGGGACACAAGGCATCAGACTCTGAGCTAGTGTATGAAATTTTCAGATTGAGTGACCAGGAAAAACCTCACT
Organism: Equus quagga; assembly: GCF_021613505.1. Classification (NCBI taxonomy): domain Eukaryota; kingdom Metazoa; phylum Chordata; class Mammalia; order Perissodactyla; family Equidae; genus Equus; species Equus quagga. The sequence continues at coordinate 116,773,164 of NC_060267.1, forward strand.
GAGAATGCGACTTTTGAACAAAGACCTGAAGAAAGGGAGGCCGTGAAAATGTGGTTATCTGGGGAAAGAGCATTCCAAGTGGACGGCACAGCAAGTGCAAAGGCCCTGAGGTGGGAGCACAACTGTTCCAGGAACAGCAAAGAAGCCAGCTTGACTGAAGTGGAGTGAATGATGGGAAGGGAGGCAAAATGTGGTCTTTTAATCTGTCCTATGGATCTGTGGAATTATTGACATCAGACATTTCTTTGGGAGTGCTTCTAACCAGCATCTACTCTAAAACTATGGGTTTCAAATACTTTTTAAAGCTGTAGAACCCTTCCTTCAAATGAACATGAAATGGAAGTACGAGATAGGAAACGGAGGAGCAAGGGAGGGGCCCTCTGTCAACTCCCACTTGTCCCTTCACCCCACACTGGTCAAAGGCAATACCATGGAGGAAGATTTCTTCTCCTCCCAGCTGGGGTTCAAACTACCATTCCAGAATGACAGAGCCATCCTGCTCTAGAGCACACCACTCCAGAAGTAGTCTAGTGTGCCTCCCGAACTACAATGAGACTTCCAGTAGATATTTACCTCCAACATGTGAACGAAACTAAAGCTTCTACAATCACAACCACATGGTGAGGTGTGGGTCTGATATGTTCCTTCAAATTAGTTCTCTATTCTGGAACTTTTTTTTCTTATAAACTTTCTTTTAAACTTTTTCTTTTTTTGAAAAGGTAAACCAGGTCAAAGACACAAAAAAATAATACACTAAACAAGTCAGTCTCTCATGGGTAAGAAAGTTATAGTGTATTTGCAATGGAATTCGACACTTAAATAAGCAAACAAAAATGAACTACCGATATAGACAACAATAAGGATGAATATCACAAATACTATGTTGAGCAAAAGGTGCCAGCCAGCACACAAGCACATACCATATGACCCGTGTAAATGGCATTCACGAACAGGCAAAGCTAACCTTTGGTGACGGAAGTTGGAATAACAGTTACCTGCAGGGAGGGGAGTAATGAACTGGGAGGAGGAAAATGTCCTATATCTTGATCTGGATGCTGGATACAAAGATGTAGTAGATATATAAAAAAAACTCGTGGAGCTGCAAAACAATTTATGCATTTTACTCTATGTAAATAATGATAAAGCTAGTCTCTTTCCCCCTACCTGTGGCTCCCAGCTACCCAGAGGCCACTCCTCCAGCTGAGACTTCTTAATGCCCCCTTTCTTTCAGTACCTTCACACCAGGCAAGTCCTGGGAGCATGCCAGGCAGACACCAGAGGCCAAGGCTGCGGGCACTGACCCATGGCTTGTGTGCATGCCCCTTGGTTTTCTCTAGCTCCTTTGGCCCTGGCTTCATGCTTCCCTCCTCCTCTTCCTCCTTTCCTCCCTCCGTTCTTGAGAAGGCAGGGGTGGCAGCAAGGCGCAGGAGGCTGCTGAACTTTGCTAAACAGCGCTGGCCCTCCTGGCCCTCCAGGGTGTGCCCGCCCAGAGAGGACAGTGTGTGCTGATCAAGCTTATCATTGACACATTCCCTACCTCTTTTATTCTCTCCCTTCTGATCCCTGGACTGATCCTAGGATTCCCTGCTCCCTGGTCACTCAGTCTCCGTGAGTCTCCCCGGTCTCATGCCCTGGTATGCTTCCCTTCCATGGGGCCGGCCTGATAACAACCCACTTTGCATATAAACGGGGCCTATCTAGGTGGACGCTGAGGGCCTCTCATCTTCCCTCCACACCCCTATCCCCACTCCCCAACTTCTAGCATCATTCTTTGACCCTGTCCCTACCCCCACCCAGGGCTTCAGCCCAGCCAAGCCTTTTATCTTATCATCTCGGGTCCTCCCCCTACCACGACTCCCCGACTCCATGATGCTTGAGGGCAGAGGGGCCTGCGGCACGTTCAAGTCAATTTGTCAAGCTTTCTTGGAGCAGGGCACAGAGTAAAGGGTACTCTATGTTCCTCGCCTTCGAGAATCTTCTAAAGCGGGGCAAGTGGTGCACAACTCAGGTCCAGTTATAGTAGTTCTCAACCCACTACTTTGTATTGGTCCCTCCTAAGTGCCAGTCACTGACCTGCCTGCATTACGTCTCTGAATTTTCCAAACAAACCCAGGAGGAGGGTTTTAGCCTCATTTTGGAGATGAAGGAACTGAGGCACACGGTTAGACTGCTGGCACGTGGCCGCCACGATTTGAATAGCAACTTCCCTAGGGAAACGCCCTATTTAGGCTCTGGGGGGCTCAAGCGGGAGTCGGAACACAGGAGGTCGGTGTCCGGCCTTGGGGAACCTTTAGTTGGACCACACCCTTTCTGCACAGTCCCCTCTGCGTCAGGGGCCTGGGAAGGGGCTTAGGGCTGGAGGCTGCGACTTCAGGAGAGGCAGATACAAAGCTCCGCGCGGCAGAGCGACAGAAGGGCGCGGGGGAGCCTGAGCCGAAAGAGGCCCTGCCGGCTCAGGGGCTCGGCCCGCCTCGAGGCGTTGCGAGCGTCGCGGCTGTTGCGAGCCCCAGCGGCGCGCGCAAAGTGCGCGGAACTACTTCCCCGAGGCTGCTTAGGGGCCGGGATCCCGGGGTGAGCCCCACGGGGCGGACCCGCGGGGCCCGAAGCCCATAGCGGCCTCCCGGGCGCGGCCACGTGCGCCCCACTGGGCTTGCACGCTCCGCCGCGCCGGGCCGCGGGGCCACCGGCAGGCACGCGCGCCCCCAGCGCGCACACACTCCCGGGCACGCACACCGCCGGCCCGGCCCACGTCCGCCACGCCCCGCCCTCCCCCGCGCCCCGCCCCCGCCCTCGCGGCGCCCGCCACCGCCCTCCCATTGGCCGCACGGCGCGTGACGCGCGGCGCCCGGCCCCGCCCCTCGTCAGTCACTCGGCGGAGGCGGCGCTGGCGGGGACTAGTCTCGTCCGGAGACTGGCAGCGGCGGCGGCGGCGGCCGGAGCTCGAGCCCCAGCGGCTGAGGGCGGGCGGGCGCGGGGGAGGGAGGGGGGCCGGTCCGCGACGACTCCTTGGACGGCGTTTCTCCTCCGAGCGGCGCCGGGGTCGGGGCTGGGGGCGGGCGGGGGCCGGCGGCGACTAGGCCCCGGAGCCACCCGGGGCGGGGGGAGGCGCTGCTAAGATGGAGATCCGGGGG